>NC_060153.1:16455913-16580933 GCF_021292245.1 Micropterus dolomieu | reverse complement strand
ACACATATACACAATGAATAAAATGTAAACTCTAAATATAAAAGAACCAACCTTCTCTTGCAGTAAATCAGCTAGTTTCTGCCAAGGACATTTTGTCATGGTGAAGTAATGTCAGCCAAATCTAGTCTCGCTCAGCATGTGAGCGAAACAATATGTTGTTTGTGTATGTGTGTGTGTGTCCCTGTCATATTGTTTGTCCCAGACTGCACAGGGTTATTTCTAACCAGGACTAAAGGATTACAGTCCAATCCAAGACCCCTCAAAACACACCTCCCCCATCTTTCTCTCTCAAATACACACACACACACACACACACACACACACACACACACACACCCCTAAAATCCCAGCCAGCCTCCTCTCACCCTTCTTGCCCCGCCTCACACAGAACACCACCCTCACCCTACATTCATACCCCTCTCCTTCACTCTCTCCCTTCACTATATCTCTCTAAAGCTAACATGTGGGCTCCTTCAGAAGAAAAATAAATGGTTCAATAAATTTGCCCCGTTATCTCTTTTACTGTCACTCCCAGACGCAGGCAGCCATACATTATTTTCATTATTTTCCTCACAAACACTGCCTTGCTCCTCTCTGCAATACCACACACTTCATAGTTGAGTGAGCAGTCCCTGAATTCAACAGGATGGCTGCTGAGGTGGAGCAACAGAGGGACATCCACTCAACAATGGGCCTACGATGGCAATTTCATGCAAGGTTTACCCAATCCCTTCACTTCAATTAGTGATCATTTCCTTATGATGCGCCCTGAATTTCACGCAGAGAAGGACAATATGATACACTCTCCACCTAAGACTACTCAAGCATCACCATAAACTAAAGACTAACAAAATCTCAGTTGTAGGGCTGCAACTAATGATTATTTTCAGTATCTAGTAATCTGACAACTTTTCTTTCGATTAATTGATTAAACGTTTGGTCTATAACCTGCCCAAAAAATAGTGAAAAATGCCATTTGTAAGTTTGTTTTGTCTGTTATTCAGATACTCAGAAAAGCTATTCAATTTATTCTCATAGAAGATGTAGAAAACCAGGAGGTATTTACCTTTAAGAAGCTGGAACTAATAAATTGCATTGTTTTGTGTAAAATAAATAAATTAAAAAGTCTTAAATGATACATTTTTTCAACAGATCTGTCAATAAATTGACTAATTCTCTCAGCTCTAGTTAATTGTATCTTTTATTTATTTAACGACATTTTGTAATGGCCTTACTGGGTTGTAATAATAAAGAAAAATAATGGAGATGCTTCTTTTTGCACCTAGTTACTGCATTACTAATACTACATGGACATATGAGTGAGGAGAGGATTTTGGGTAATGCAGTACTTACATTTTGGTAAGTATTTAGCTTGTGCATGTAGGAACATTCACCAGATTGTGAATTTGAGTGAACTTTTATCTCAATATTTTTCATTTTCTAACAACTCTGTTATTGTGTCTGCTCCACAAGGCTTGTTTTGCAAACAGCAAAGGGAGCGTGATGCAAATCCCCAGATTAAAATAGACACACATACACACTCATAAATCCTGGTGCAGACATAATACCACAAAACATTCACAGCCAATGAGCTTTCATATTGAGGGCTTCTCAGCAGCCTGGTGTCAGTGCGGAGGAGGAGAAAAACAGCAGGAGGAGGGAGGGGAGCAGGGAGTAAAGAGGGTTGGTTTGGGCTGTGGGGAGGGGGTGCAGATTGGACACAATACAAGGCTTTTTGTCTTCTGCCTCATTTTCATAAAGCTGAATATTAAGGAACTGGAGGGTAGGCAGTTTGTAAGGGTCAGTGTTGTTTTCAAGTTTGCCCCGAGACCATGGAATATGAAGTAGGGCAAACATAAAAATATACCAAAGGCTACAGTGAGAAGTATACTCAACACAAAATGTGATTATATCTAGCCATCAAGGTGACAACCATCATCAGGCCTTATAAAAAGTAAGCAGACATCAAATTTTCTGACCATAATGCTAATCTGGGAAAGATTGTCCAAGCATCTCTCACTTACTCGTGCTGCTGTTCATTGCTTTCCATGATCTCAACTGTCCCTATTCAGTCACATAGGAGACTGAAAAGAATCAAAAAGTCTTCTGCTGTACTTAATCGTCTGGTTACAGAATATTACACCTGCTGATCAAATTCCTCAAAAAAGAGAAAGGCTTGGCAGGAGGTCATTTAAGACTTTGATCAACTTCACCATTGACTCTCAGCCCTGGCTGATCTCCAGCACTTTCAGTGACCTTTGACATTTGACCCAAACTGGTATGGGTCACTGTCTTTGAGCTGCTGATGAGGTATTATCTAGAACAGTAAACACAAGCTAAATGAAGGAAGGAAGCGAGGAGAGTGAACAAAGACAGACCAGAGTTAATTAAGAGAGACAGTGAGTAACTCAATCCTATCTTGGTCTACTAACAGCAAAGTGGCCACTCTCAAATCCTCTTACGCCTACGTTACACACACTGAACCTGTCACGTACTGAAGAGCTGATGTAGTGAATGTTGGCATGTGATAATCATGCAGTGTATGTAAGTGAAAATGCTGCAGGACAATCACTCAACAGTGGGACATTTTACAAATTCCTTGTAATTCTGTAAATAAATCATAACTTATTTTAACATTTTCTCCTCTATATATATCTATACAGTGTAATATCTCAAACATGAGTATGTGCTTCCAAGAAATCTATTTTGGGAAACAAAGGAAGGAGCAATAAAAGTATGAACTCGTGCCAAATTATGCTGCATAAGCAGAAAATGGAGAAAAAAACACTTTGATAACAACATTATCAACATTTCAGACATGATGCACCCTGGGAGCTCTGAAGGAAACAGCCCACACTGTACCATTTAATTACAAAATGTTGGCTTTGTATTGGTATGAAGACCTTTGCTGTGAGTCAGTCACTCTCCAGTCATCCTATCACTCCTCATTGTCTTCTATGCAATAAAGCAGAAATGCTGTGAAACAAACTGTGAAACAAACTGACATGTCAGGAACCTGAAGTCTTATCCACAATAAAGTTTTTTTTGTTTTGTTTTGGGGTTTTTTTAAAGAAAACAATACAACCACACAGGCTTGTGTAGGAAACAGGCATGAAGAACAGTAACATGTGTGACCTGTCTCATGGGGATGCTGTGACATGCAGGATATCAGCAGGTGGGGCTTGTTTAACCACTTCATCATGTAAAAGTTGTGAGAAAAGAATAATTAAAGTTGTCCAGTACCTCAAATAACAGCAAAGGTGTGTTGGTGAACAAGGACAAGAAGCAGTAAACACACTGCATAAACATGAGATATGGCTGCTGCTTGCGGCGTCAGTAACTACTTCTGTAGTCACATCCTCCAGGCTGAGGCGGTATAGCAGGTATGACCATGGTTAATCAGCATGGCAACACACGTGACGGGACTGAATGCGAGTGCAATAATGTGTAACCTAAGGAACAGGAGTTCCAATAGCCCTTGAGTTACTGTCCGGCCATAATGATAGAGGGCCAGAGGACAAAGGAGTGTGTGTGTATGACTGGGAAGAATTGTTTGTTTCATATTAACAAGCACCAGATAAGAATGGAAACTCACCTTGAGTGCTTATACTTTCTGTACTATTGTGTATATATACATAATATATTGAACATACATGTGTCATTATATAGAAAACATCCCCATATTATTACTGTGAACTACTAAATTGCATGTCTGGATAAACACAGTCAATAAAAGTATGATTTTGTACAGCTGTGGTATATGCTGTTATTTTGGGTATTAAGCCCCAAAATATGTTACTATATTATTAAGTCTCTGTATCTTATTATTGCTTCTTCTAGTTAAATAACTGGTATGGCAAAATCCAGTCAGCATACAGCCTGTCCAGCAGTATAATTACTTACAATCCCCCGCAGAGTCAGGCAGTGTGCACCTCTGAGTCGCTGCTATTATAAGGACTGCAGTAAAAAAAAAACAGCCTCTACCTGCTCAGTCTGCTGACCCATAGACAAAACAAGCTATTAAATCATCCAGACATTAAGTCTCTTTTAGATACTTTCCATATTGACCTTTTTCGCTTTTACTTTTGATTTGTTCCCGTACAATTGCAAACCTCTAATCTAAAGGGTTTCAACTACAGTATGAGGTGATAGTGTATTGCATTACAAATACAATCAGTTATATTGCATGAAGGCGGACTAGCCCAGACAGAATAATTACCAGTAGCTGACATTATATCAGCCTATATTATGAGCTGGCAGGTCTCACTCTCCTAATGGCTTTCCTGTTTTTTCCTTAGTCATAAATGTTCCCAGGCTGGACTGCAGGCTATTGGTGTTAAAAACTCAGGAACACTTTAAAAATTTAAAGTGTGTCCAGATAAGACTCAAATTCTGTGTGCAAATAAAGTAGGTATTTGTGACTCTAATTAACCATGTAATTACTAAAAATTGTGCATGTATGTTCTCCATACAGAATTAAAATCACAGATCAGCACAAGTACAATAAAGTAAATATACATTCACCAAATGTAATAAATCCTCTCCAAATGGGACTTTTCTTGGTTTGGGCAGGAAAGGTAAACTGTGGCAGGCAATTAGGAGCATGCTAGTAAACGAATTAATTGATTGAAAAGCTATGGGCTCCTGATTTTAAGTCACCTTAGTCAGAGGAGTAAACACACACACACACACACACACAGTCTTCATTAACAATAGATCGTTTTCACAGCAGACATTTTGGCTTGTCACAGCAAGTAATTGATATGATAAATTATAATCTATTTAATTTAGCCAATTCCAGGGTCCTGGTATTGTGCATGCTGGCTCATTGCCATGGCTTCCAGGGACACTGAATGGAACTGAGCCATCGTTAACAAAATTGGTTTCACCTGTGCTTTTTCTGCAATTACAAGTCAAAATATCTTCTGCGAAAAAAAGGGTCTATAAAAAAACTACTCCACACACATGGTACACCCACACAGATGTTTTCACTTTTGCTTGATTAGAACCTCTAGTGAGGACAATAGGATCCTGTTTGGACAAGTCACTCTCCAGTTAATGTGGCTCACGTAAAGGTGCAACACATGTAAAGGTGCATACAGACATACAGTTTATACTATTATACACAATTATATATGTAAAGTCCTGTTTAAATAAGGTCTTCAAATGCGACCTCTTCTCCAGGTTTTCAATTACTGTGGGTATGCAGATGTCAACATTGTAGCAGCATAGATTGTAGACATTCATACACACAAGTACACGCACACAAATAAACAAAACCCTCACACACATTTACTGTGCTTCCCGGTGCTTCCTGAACACAAAGCCCTAGTGTTCCCTTGATATCGAGCAATTAGCAGTTCTAATAAAAAGTCAGCCTCGTTAGTGTGCGAGAAGCTCGTTAGTCTCTCTGCTAATTACGCTGAAACACCAGGGAGGACAGGCGAGACCAGGGGCAGCTCATTTACTGGCCATCACTCACACACACTTAAACACACTCCGACATAGCATGTACAATGGAAAGGCACTCAGACACACTCACCTTCTCATATTAATCAGGCTTTTCAGGCCGTGCCCTTCACACCAAGGGATTTTTCCTGTGTGATATCTTTCTTGTCTGTCTCTTTCTCACTCACACAGATAGACACACACACATAGACACACATTATCTGACACAGCCGAAAGAGTACTTTATCACAGCTACAGGGCACTTTAAGCTGGGAAATGCTCTGTGGTTTTTGTGCTTATCATGAGCCCTGGTGGTGGGGCACAGAATTGGTCTCATTTAGGAGACCAGTTCAGGTTGAGTAGAGGCGACAGCTTGTCAGCTAGTGGCAACTCTGAATGGGAGCAGGGCAGTGATGGAGAGGTAAAAAGTCAAACACACAGACTGACAGATGACATCACCCAGAAGACCACAGTCGACTGACTTTATCTCTCACACCCGTTATAGTGAAATCTGTTTTTAGATTAAAATGTCTCAACAACTGTGTGTTACAGATATCCATGGTGCCCAGAGGTTGAATCCTTGTGATTTTTCATCTAGCACCAGCAGCAAGTCAAAGTTTTATTTTTTTTAGTAAACCATTCATCCATTCATGGTTCCCAGAGGAACGAAGTTGAAATTTGTGTTTTTCAGTGAAATGTTTTAATAACTATTGGGTAGATTGACATGACATTTGGTGCAGAGATTCCTGTTCCCCTCAGGATGAATTTTAATAATTTTGGTGATCCCTTAACTTTCCCTGTAACGCCACCATCAAAATTTTAATTTGATGGTGGCTTAGGTTTATGACAAAATACCATCAAAGCTAATGACATTCCCATGAGCCACACTTTGTGTTAGGGTGATGTTAGCATCAAAGCGCCACTGTGCAGTGCTAGTCCAGACTCACAGAGCCGCAAATGTGGCTGTAGAGTCTTGTTTACTCCCAAAAACTCTATTTCAAAATGCTTTCTAGTGAACAAACTCACAGCTGCTGCAAGCTGAAACCCTGTTTGTCTTAGTTTCTAGATAGCAATTACAAGACAGGATTGAACCATTTTATACTCATTCAGATAGAAACAGAAATGTTGTATTTGAACACAATCATCTAAGGTTTAACCTGCTGAGATGCAACTGAGTACTGGGCGTTGTCTGTCCCACTCTTTAGCATATGGTAGCTGTAATGCACAGTTTTGTTGTATGCCAACACAAATACAGAAGAGAAAAAAATATCTATTTCTATTGTTCTGACATTTTAACATAAAAGGAGACATTTTAGAAAAACTGCCTAGAACACTTAGTCAGTCTCACATATAAGCTTTTTCTTAAGCAGATGGTTAACCTTTTATGGTGCAGATCATTATGTTCACTGAGAGCAACTTGTATAAACTGATGGGAAGCCTTACACACACAAATGCACACATAAGTCGACACAGCGGTCAGTGCAGTTTGTAAGAATAAAGCGCCACGCTCACGGAGGTCAATCTGACATGAGCAGGTCTGATCTCTACCACAGTCTTAGCCTGACCTGACAGCTCCCGGCTCGGCCAGGCACTGATGCTGATGGGGTACCAGACAGTAGCCAGTGGGTTGTTTCATTGTTCTCTGACAGAGAGAGAATTCAGATTAATCCAGACAAAAGCAGTACTGTTCAGAGGAGGAGGAGGAGCAGAAGAAGATACAGGAATGCTGCAGCTTGTAAGAATAAAATGAATCTAATTGTGCTCTGTGTGTGAGGTGTTTGTCTTCTTTTAAGAGGATAACACCTTTGTCTGCACTGAGGAAAAACAAGGATCTGATGTTGACTTGTGTGACACTGAAACAAGATGACTCTTTTCCGTCCGGCTGTCACTCAGATTCTCATTCCCCGTTTCAATTTGATTATCATCAGAGCGTTCAAATTGAACTTTTCTAAGCTAGGAACAAATTTCCACCTGGGATGAACACAGATGGGCAGATCCAATACACTCCCACCCTTCCCCAAGCCGGTGTCACTTGACAACAGAGTGACACAGCGACAGCAGAGTGGGACGGGATGCGATGAGCCGCCAAGGTTTCACACCATTAATTACCCAGACATCACCTCTCCTGTCGCGGAGGATTCTGCAGGAAAAGGTCAGCCGTCTGGCTGGCATAAAGACCAGCTCGCCATGCATGTCACGGACCCCGCTGGCCCAGACAGTGCACTGCCCACGTCACACTTCTGAGATGTGACTAATGCCTCACCAAGACTTCTAATAGCCCCCAAAATGCCACAGCAGTGCCTGTTAATGCGGATATAAACAACTCCTATACTCAGAGGCTAAGGCCAAGGCCACCGACGAGTAAGGAAAGAGAGGGGAGGACGGGATGGAAGACAGAGGAACTGGTAGAGTTAATAGCATGACAGGGGGGAAAAGGCAAGGGTAAAGAAAAGAAAAGCATTATTACGCAGAGTTGGGAACAACAAAATATTAATATTTGACATTTTGGGACTAGAAACTTATGTTCAACACTTGCTATCCTGCTGACTTGACATCTTCTTGCAATTACGTTAATTATATGCTTGTTATGTGACATGATAGCATAACATCACAATGCCTGCAGTGCATGCTTTAATAGTATTTAAAATATAAACATACTTTACTTGTTGTGAAAATAAACCAGCGTAGCTTGCTGGTCAGAAATAAAACACAGTTGCTGGCAGGAGGCAGTTGAAATTACAGCTGAAATTACTGCCTTTGATAGGATAGGATAACCTTCAGCTGGGCACAAACCGAGTCAATTAAGACACAATCTGACATTGCATAAATCAGCAAGATCAACAAGCTGAGAGAGGACCTCACTTGTCCCAGCCCGGCACTTGTATAACCCACTTTCATCAAACAGCAAGCTCCTCCACAGTTTCTCACCCACTCTCCTTTCTTCCCCTCGTTACTCGTGTTTGAATACAAGCAGTGTTTTCCCCCAGGGAAAACTCTGGTGAAAGACTGAGGGGGCAAGTGTTGCACAGACTGCACACTTGAACTTGTTATTTCGGAGGCTTATTGTGTGAGGAGATGATCACTGTAGTACAGGGAGCAGAAGGAATCCAGTCTGCTTTGAAGTGTGAGAGACACAGGAAGATGAAGAGAGACAAAGGGTGATGGTTAATCACAAGCAGGTGATGATTGGGAAGTGTTGTTTGTCATTTTTAAATAGAAAGGATGCAAAGAAAAATAGGGGAAGTGGCAAAATTATAGGTATTCTTTATAATTTAACAATAGAGTACAAATAAGCCACAAACTACACCCATAGAAATGACCACAGATTTAAAAACACATCTCTCTGACGCATTCTCAACAAAGATTTAGTGCTTCACAAATGTTTTATGGCTGGTTATTGTAATGGATTCCATTGTATTCTACAGGTGTTTCCTAACCTAATTCTTAACTGATTAAATGTACATTAAGTAACAGGATCCCCACTGACCTTTTACCAACCACTGTTCGGAGACATAAGTCTTCCAGGGATTCACACTCATATTGATACCTATGGGTAATTTAGAACCTCACCTGGCCTTCATGTTTTTGGAAAATGAGAGGAAAACCACGTGAGAAGAACTCACTAGCAAGAATCAAATCCATCTCCTTCCTGCAGTGAGCCTTAAGCTCTCTCGGCGAAGTAGCTGCTCCTACCTGGACCTGCAAGTGACACCATGTCAAAGTCCCAATATCGGGCCAAACATTTTTATTTCCAAGTGCATGGCATTACTTGTGGAGCTATATTCACTCAGATTGGTCTTATCAGCAGGTACAGAGAGAACTGACTGTCAGGGCCTGCTGGCCACAGTATCTCTTCTCTCGTCTTCTACTTTCTTTCCCTTTTTCTCCTCCTGTCCTCTGTGATGGGAAATGCACGTAATATGCCACAGGTAATTGCTTTCTCTCGCATGCAGTCTAATGTACTCTCTCTGCTCTCATTCCTTTCCTCCGTCTTTTTCACCATAAAATAGATTAACTCTGACTACACGCAGCCAATACTCAGGGACCAAAATGAATCCTCAGATCATGCATCTGTTGCACTTGCTTTGCTCTGTTCATGCTTTTCTATATGCAAAACAAATGTAGTTTCTTCAGTCCTGTAATGCAAAACACACAACAGCAAGGAAAGTCAGACCCTACCAGTACTGCAGTTCTGGCTGAAATAATTTTATTCCCACATTTAAACCAAACATTGCACTATAGAAATACAAAAACATTCTAATAACTGTTGCCCGATTTCAATATAGCTGCTGCCAGTAGTGAGATCTTAGACCACTTTGGTTTCAAAATAATATTTTCCAGGTAAGTAACATAGATCCAGTCAATAAGTAACATGGATTTCAGACAGTCCTGAATTGGTTTTCCATCACACAGAAGTGTATTTCATGGTGGCTGCAGGAATGACTGACTTTGTGTCTGTCTGGGCTCATCAACGAAGAGCTGGGTCACCTGTCTTTCTTGACAGATTAGACGCCCTCATTCATCTCACACAAGCAGGTGCGCACGCAGCCCAAAACACACAGACACATAGTTGTCTGAGGCCATCACAAATTAGCACGGGCCATCACCGTTTCCTTGCCAACTGGCCTGTAACCAGGCAACGTTGGTCTGTGTGAAGATGTCTTCAGTGGGTAGATGCTCATGTACATGCACACACATACACACACAGCAAACAGATGGGGCTTGATATGTTGTTAGATGCCAGACACTATGATTTTACTTTAAAATCCCTGCACATCTGATTCCCTTACTGTGCTGGACCTGAAGCACATTTCGGACACACTACAACACACACAAGCTAACAAGACTGGAGCTGCTTCACAGTTATTACATCTGCAAGCCCTGATCCAACAGGTAAACTACATCTAAACCACAGGAGCTGTTTCACTTTTAGTAACCACTGCTGTCTGTCTGAAAGTACATTTCTCCATGTGACCTTGATAATTAAGCATTCTTCATGTTCTTGAGACTGAATGAGGGAATCCTAACTGAACGGGGTGCTTTTAGCAAGGTGAATCCTTCGAGGTACAATGGTACTGGTGCAAAAAATCCACTTTAGATTATATAAATGAAACCCTGGATCAGCCAGACATCAGAAAATAGATCAGTCATCAATTCAACCAAGATTATAATCAGGGTCTCATTCTGTAAAAGCTTTAGATGGTATCAAAGCAACTACTTGACTGTCTACTTTATTTCAAATGCACTCACTTCTTTTGTCTTTGTCATGGACACTTTAGGTTTAAATGGTGATATGCCACATAACTTGTGTTCAGCCGGTCTGTGCAAACCTTATTTAATATTAGTTTCTGTTGAAGGTGTGAAATGTGCAACCTTTCTTTTCCCTGCAACCAGCCCACCCATTACATTGTGAATAATAACTGCCATCCCCTTCATCTTGCTTTACTAATTAAGGATGAATTAACTATCACAAGCACTCTGCCTTAAGCAACCTCTCTTCTAGAGAAAGCGTTAGAAAACCCTCTTCCACGTCACCACAAAGCCCTGAGGGCTGTTACCACTTTGGAGCAGCTTCATCCAAATTAAATGTTTCTAGGCAACGTAGTATCAATACAGTTGATCAAACAGCAGCATGTTCTGTCTTTGTCCCATCGACATCTCTACTAATTCCCACCATATCACAGCAGCTCACTCCACAGACAGCCACTAAGATCCATTACCCAGCACCACACGGGAGGACTGCACACCCACTCGCCATCCCTGTTCTCTGTCTCTGGCTCAACCCCGAGCAATCATTAACACACAGTCATACACACACTTCATTGCACTGTTATTGCACAGAGCCCATTTCCCCTTGACGAACTCAGTGCCTAAAGTTTAAAACCATATTCCCCTGCAGGTTTATTGCTCTCCCAGACAGAGAGGCACTCGGGTCTCTGGGAGACAAGATGCAATCAGGATATCATCAGGGCTTTCATTTGACAGATGCTGCAATATCAAGCATAAGAAGATTGTTCTATGATTGATTGTTGTGAAGCTTTCTCGAAGGAGACCAAAGGTGACTGTAGCACTGACTTGAGAAAAGTGTATTTGTCCTCAGTGTGAATAGGGCACATGTCATTTGACCACTGCCCCACTTTGGTACAAAAAGGTGACCAAAGCAGATTACTATACTATTCTTATAGGAGTACTGTAACACTGCAACAACGTCTAGTTCTCACTACCATAAATTCTACCAAATAAAGAAAAGAAAATCCTAAAAATTGTCCACCCGACAATAAGTATATATATATAATATATATATAAATATATTAACTAGTATGTAACTTCAAAGTTTTTTGTGAGGTGAAAAATTTGATGTGAAAACAAAATGCGCATAGAAACAGACTTAGCAAAGTAATCATGAAGTCCATGAAGCATGTGACTTCCTGCAGTACCTCAGACTATCTGCATTCAGCCCAAATACACTTTACACTTATGTGATGACAAACACTTGTGATTGTCTATGCCTATGTTGACCCTCATCGTAATAGAAACAGAAGTGCATGCACATCGTCAGTCCGTGTCCGGTCTGTTTTGCAATATAATTGGAGTACAGGGGTTGACTGCCTGAGCGAGCTCGAAGGCTTTGCATCATTTGCCATGGAGTGGGTCCTTGTTTCCCCAGAAGTTTAATACATCCATGGTCTTAGCGGGGTACAGCTGGTTTCTTTAGAAATCCTTTATGTATGCTACTGTGTGTTACTGAAAGGTGGAACACAAATGTTTTCTCCTTAAACACTACAACTGGCATATTAGAAAGAATTTAAAATAGCTAAATATTAGAGCCAGACATCTAAGATTGGATGAAGAGACAAAACCGAGAGAACAACATGTGTTTTCAAAATCATCTGCATTAGTGTGGACATAGTTTGATTTTGTGTGACAGACGGCGAGATGCAGCAAGACAGACTGGTTGATAGTTTAAAAGAGGGGGATAGACAGACTAAATGAGGGGGGGGGGAGCTCTGTACTGTGCCGAGCGTGTCTGCAGAAGCAGAGGGGATTGCAGCAGACAGCCAAACGGCCCTCAGCAGGCTGTCTAGCGCGCGTTCAAATAAACAATTTACCCCCTGTCGCTGCTTGTGGAAAGTATTCACACTGGAGAGAAGCATGTATGAAACAGTGAAACGCACAAACAAAAACAGGGCTCAAGACATGCAAACACCCACCAGGAGGGGAAAGCTTAAACTACTGCAGCTATTAATGTCACACTCACTGAGACACAAATGTCAAAATCCTTGTCAAACATACACATCGACTGGGGTAGTCGAGTCACTCAAGCATAGGACACAGGCAGGTCAGCATAGAGAAACTGGCTGGTGACCTTTTCCCCCCAAACCTCCCATTTACACCGAGGTGAGAACCTCTTGTTACCACCGGGCCAAACCCTTTATCAAACATCCCTTCACTGCTCCACGCATTCAGCAGCTTTTTACCGAATAAGAAGGGGAATAAAAAGAAGGGAGAAACATTTGTTTAACGAGCCGTCCCCGGGCTGTCTTTCTCTCCCATTCAGACTCTTTTTCTGCCCTGAGGTCAACCCCCCCACAACACCATCAAAACCCTGCACCACGGATGGCAGTGGTTCCATTCACCGTTGAGATTTATGATCTCTAATAGCTGGCAAATGGACCCGAGGCTGGGGCTGCCCCGGAGGGAGGCCCCCTTCTTACTTTCTTTAAATCTCTAGAAGAAAAGGCATGAAAAAAGAGGGAGCTGACCAAGGCTGGGGGTGAGGATCAGGGAGCTAGTGTGACTGTCTGAAACATTTTCAAGGTTGCCATCTGGGTCGGGTGGGACCCTTCAAACTGTCTGTCAATCTTCAACAAGAACCCCTCCTCTACCAGACGGATAAGGCAGTGGAGGGGAGAGGACATATTATAGCAGTATGAGGTACAAATGCCCTCTGCCACAACTGACATTTCACTTCCTGGGCTGTGTTGGGACAATTCTGCAAGCAGGAGCTTTATTAATCGGCTACAATCAGGCGGTCAGCCAGTCAGCTGCCTCCTGATCTTTGGTGGTGGTGGAAAGCCCCACTACGGCACTCTCTACTTCATAATCCTATTCCCATAATCTTCAGAGGTCAGCAAGCAAGAAACAGTCCCCGCTCTCTCTATGACCAACTCCCCTTTCCTTTTAAGGCGAGAGAGGACTTCTTTCAAGCTGCATTACTGTGTAGGAAAAAAACCTCCAGAAAAGACAGTTCTATGTATTGAAGAACTGAGGCTGATATAATGCCTTCATGCATCAGCCAAAGCATTCCCAATCATGACGATGAGTCCCAATTTTTAACATGGAAATTTTTCCCTTTTTGTTCTCATTTGAAATAACACAAGTGCTTTGTTTAATCAAAGATCTCAAGTATCTTTCTGACTTTATACCTGAATGCTTTCCCTCTGATTAAAGTTAACTAGGCTCTGTCCAAAGGTAATAAAAATCCATCAACTAACACCTCCAAAGCTCACTCAACACATTATCCCTTCGACTGCATTATATAGCTATTTTTTAAGCGCTTGCAATTTGGGGTCAGGGAGTTGTAATTCTCAGCCAGCAGCGGTGACTTCCTGGTTGCAAGCAAACCTCATGGTGATGACAAGACTTACTGTTTTCAAACAGTAAGCGACACTCAGCCCGCTCTCACGTGAACAGACAGGGAGACAAGCGCTCAGCGAGTAAGCGTCAGGCGCTCTATACGTGGTAACCATAGCCTAGTTTTAGTTTTCCATCGATTTGCAATGCGCATTGCCAAGAAAACAAGTTTCGCATATGGTTGTTTCTTGTGTTTGGTGAGTCAAAAACAATTTCCACCATGATGGACAATAAAGATATATTCTATTCAAAAGTTCAACACATTTCAAGTGTGCCGGCAGGTGGGCAGTTTCACGGTTTTGTGCCTGCTTGTTGCTCAGCCTGTCAGCTTGCCTGCACCTCCCTACCTGCCCACTTGCACCTCATTGAAAATTAATTGCAAGGTCTGTCAATCGCTACCTGTCTGAAAAGACCTATAGACTTGCATCTTCAGAAAGTTTAAAAGAAAAGTCACTTCAAGAGGCAGAGGAAGTGAAATTGCTTGCTTCTTGTTCCATCCTTTCCTGTGTGATTAATCAGAGCGGAGTCTCATTGCCACTATCTTTTCAACCCACAGTTCTTGTTGAGGTATAAGAAAGACTGAAAATAATGAGATCTGCGGCGACAGTCAAGATAACGAAATGAACTATGGATTTGTCTCAACGTAATTTTTTAGACAGAAAATACCAGAGCAATCGACAGAACACACACACATCTGTTTCATTAGAGCACTTTTACTGCTACTGTCCTGGACTAAAGAATCACCATTTTGATGAAAAACATACATGCATATGTAATTGTACCAACATAAAGACTGTTACATTTACCCTATTAAAAAGTTACATTTATTTTGGGAAGGCTCTGCTGTAGAAGTGACGATTAAAAAGGATCCTTATTCCACTTGTAATGGAATTGTAACTTATCACAACGTTGGCAGCTGCTCCCCTGAAGGAGATAGTTCTTATCATAATGACACCCTCAGTGCCCGATGCTGACAGGCACCATGATGAGATGCTGTATCTGCAACTTTGTCTGCAGTAAACCCAGCGACAAAGATAAGAATTCCCCCCCTCTGCCCCTGAAACTGAGAAGATTTTTATTAGGCAGCGACACTGTCAGGGTGATAATGTTGTCACTGGGCAGGACAGCCTAAAGGCTATCTCATGGCCCTGTTTTCACACTTCACACTAATATGCAATTTGTGTAATCCGACTCCAAGCAGACAGCTTAGAGTTCTTGAAGAACATCCAAATTGGAGCAATAAATAGTTTTTAAAGTGCAGTGGCATTAGTGCTGAACATCCAGTAGCTCTGAGAGTTTCTGAGCAAGTTTTGAGAAAGACAAACAGAGTTTTAGTTTGTATTTTTCGAACGAAGTAGAGCACAGACACAAAAGATCTCGAAAGGTCGCCAAGCATTCATTTTAAGAGACTTTGCAATAATATCTTGAAATAGCAGTAATTGTTAACTCAGCTGGGTTAACCATACAAAAAAACTATGTCAGAATGTATTATCGAAAAGCCAGCTGAGACTTTGGGAATTGGGAATAACAGAATACTGGTATTGGATCAGTACTCTGCATCGGCAGATACTCTGAGCTGAGGTATTGGGAGAGTAAAAACTGATTCAGTGCATTCTTACTTCAAAGGGGAGATTTCACCATTTGTTTTCAAGACCCAAAAATCCAACTTACATGAATTTACACCAGCTCAACCATGAAATGAGCAAATGTCACAAAATATTTGGGCTAAAGACCAAAGACTTGTGACAATATACTGCACCGTGATTTATTACTCTTCACTAGACATGAAAAAAAAAAAAAAAGACATGTCTGTATTGTGAAAAATAGTTTTTAATCTTATTTACAGACAACTGTATTATGTTATTGCAGTCCCCACTGCGGAACAGCAGAGGTATCTCTTTTCATGATCAACACAAACATAAAGATTTGTCTATGAACAGTCTGATGTAATTGGCACCATGGATATACTTCAGAGAAGGGGGTCACAGACTCTTCTCAGACCCTTATACTTCACTGTAAACGTGACTGCGTTTTATTATCAGTGGGACCAACTCCATCTGTGACCTAATTTTTTTTACCTATTTTGGCATGAGCCCTCATCAATGAATCACATACAAGACATCTGGCCAAGTTTTTATACACTGAATAATTCCATGTTGCAAATGAGCAGTATGTGCTCTGCAGTGTATCTAATTCACCTCTTCATAAAAACACACCAGCAGTCGGCAACAACACTGCCACAAAGACAAACATCACTTCAGGGAGTAAAGGGTCAAAAGTGGCTATATTTTCTCTTGGCCTGTTTTTTGTGTTGTGTCATGTGGTTTCTCCTTGTCACAGTTCAGCATTTCAGCACTTTGGCCCTGCTGGTAGGCTTTGGCAGTGATGCCCTGTAAGACGAAACGGAGGGGACAGGACGGGAATGGAGATCTGGGTGAAAGCTAAGCACTGTCGCTCACCTTGGGCATCTGCTGAGCATGCCAGGCTGGGCCAGGCAAGGTTGCCATGACAACAGCAAAACAGCCACGGCATCCGAGACTGAATACTTTTATTTGACAGGCCAAACCCACCTTTACTGTCCTACAAAATGTCACCAGTGATGTTTGCAGTACATGCTTCAAATGTCAACCTGATTAACTTATGTTACAATTTTACTTGTAAAATTATGTTCTATATATTCTCTATATTCTCAAAATGAAGTAATTTTCTTAAAATATTTCTACTTTATTCTCAAAATCTTTTTTTTATAAAGGACACATACTCAATTTTATTACCTGATTTAATAAAAGAGAGAATAATGCCATTTATATATGTATATATTTGTATAGGTATCAGGGTGTGCGTTTATCAATGCACTGTGTACTTTTCTGGGTAAACAAACAAAATAAATGCATATAAACCTGGATTAGTTTAGATTGGTTACTTCAAAACATAAATAAGGTATCATATTAAAACAAAATATATCATCAGGTGAATGTTCACACTAACTTGACTATTCTGTGAATGTGTGTGAACAGTGTCATTCTTTAGGCACTGTGATCTTGAAACCGGGACAACCACAGAGTCTGGGGGAATCCTCTTAATCACCTTAATTTATTTGAGCAATCTTACAGAGCTAGTCAGACAGAGGAATCTGACGCAGGGCTGCACAGAGAGAACAGCTGCTATGGGAGAGGTTTCTGTGTTCACAGTCTATCACAGGCCCAAAAGCTGACTGGGACCCCACCTGCGTCGTGCCAAGTGGAAACAGTTTTTATTCCCATACGTGAGGTGTCAAGTAAAGAGACACTGCTTTGTGAGTTGCAAGGAAAGCTTTAAGCTTCTGGAAAGTTGTCGTGTATACACAAACGAGACAAGGCAACACTGAGGAAAGACAAATGAGAGAATTAGCACAGGGTTGTACCTGATGTCTTTAAAAGGTAATATTGTACAGATTTTTCTCTAGACAACAAATGCTTCTAAAAAAGAATGTTTTAGAAAATGTGAGAAGTGAATCTAGAAAGCGAACAGTGGCTGTGAACTGCAAACTAAGCAATCTACCTACAGGTTTAGCGTGTAACCTTATAAAGCAGCAAAAAAACGCCATTACCTTTATCTTGTCTACACTGCAGCCTGCCATGAATTCAGTGCAAACTCTCCAGGGAGAGGACGAGAAGGAGGAATAAACAGGGAGATGCTAGTGAGGCGGTTTGTTTGAACAGTGCTTCACGGACAGCTGAGCACATAGCAAGACAAAGTGATCTGAAAGACAGCAAACAACAATTTAAAGTTCAAACCCAAAAAGTGTAGCTGGCATCACAAATCCAGCATGCAGGCATAAACATCTGCGCTGGGTAGTTGTCAGCTTTCGTTTGTGGTGGTCGTCAATGTTGCCATCTGTCTCAGTAAAGACTAAACTTTTTTTCCAAAGGGAGAACAGAGGGTAATGAAAGAGTTTGCTGAGTGGTACACTCTGTGTGGAACATTCCCTAATGGCCAACGCTTGACTGAAGAGGCAGAAATCAGTTAACACAAGCGCTCTCTCTCTCTCTCTTTCACACACACACACACATAAACAGGTGTACACAGCAAACACAGGGTTATTGTACTTGTGTCAACAGTGCACCTGCCAGGCTTCACTGTAGATCTGTATGGCCTATGGCATAGGAATGTGTCCCAAATATGTACGTGTGTGCGTTTCTCAGGATCATACTCGGTGAAGATTCCTGTGGTGTCTATAACCTCTGTGACAAAAGACAGAGACGGACATTTTCCATTTGTTGTTCCACAGGTCGCTAGAACCTCGGAGCCGTCACTAGAAAACAGAAGCCCAAAAAGCCTGTCACACACAAACTGAACGCAGGTGTTTGCGATGGGTCATGGCAAGTATGTCGCTCTGTCAACAGCTCTGTAACTATGTGGGAAGGTATTACATTTTCAGCCATAAGGAAAGAATGGACCGGCGCTGTGTCTTTGATCCCCGGAGGACCAGATTGATGAACTGAAATAGGAAGCTGGAAGCCATTCAACAGTGTTGGTTGACTGGGAAGTTGAAGGAAAGGAGGACATTCTTCAACTTACCCTGAACAAAGGTAGTCTTATAAAATAAACAACCCAAGGACACATTCTGGCACTACATCCAAAATAAAGGCGTCACTATGCTTAAACCGATGTGCTTGTCGGATGGTCATATTGTCAGAAATCCTGTGCCCTCCCTCACACCTTTATCGCATTTCACCCCCTCTCTATGGCATCAGGCTTTTAACCCCACCTTTTGTTAGAGCGCTTAGAACATCTTAACATACTTTGGCCTTGCTTCTTATTGTGGACAGTGAAAATAAGCTTTTGGCAAACAATGCTGGGCACTGTCTTGAGCTGTGAGGAACACCTTCAACCCTCTCTATGAACACTCATTTTAAATGTCAGCACATATGATCTCACAATACAGGTGTTATCATTAAGTTGTCATCTATTTTGTCAGATTACTTTGGTATCATACATTTGTGATTTCATTGCTCCAGCACAGGAATTACTCAGTCAGTCAGTCTTTTAAAAGGTACTATTCATAAACTACAATCAAATCAACAACAGTCTTTTTGCTTTTAGCTGGGTTAGTGTGGTACAAGAAACACTGCTCACTGCTGGCCTCTTTAACTGCTGTGGCTTAACAAGAACAAAAAAATAATACGACATCAATTGGTTTGTTTAAATGCAATGACTGAAAACGGCCAGCAGTGACACAGACACATACTGAAATCACAAAGTCTACAACCTCAATTAAAAACAGCTCCTTGTTCAAACCCTAATTTGATGCTTTTGCACTGTGGCCCTTCAGTTTCTTGAGCCATTATTTTAAAACTGATGAACAAGTGAGTGGTGAAGGCCGTGAACTGTGCAGAGCTAATGAAAAGAGATGAGATGAAAGCATCGATGAGCAGACTGAGATCGAAGCCTCTTCACATCTACAATGTCATCCACTTAACTCTGATGGGGAATCGGACTTCAGAACAAAAAGATGAGAGACGGAGAGATAGAGGTAATAAGTGAGAGGGAGATGAAAGAGAAGATAGAAAGCAAACAAATCTGGGCTCATTTGTGTAGGAGCCCCATCAACACTGACACTGTTGCTGGTCCTAAAAGGCAGCAGGCATACCCAGCCTTCACCGCACAGCGGGGTTGTGGGCTGTCACTTCCACTGCCCTCCTCCGGCCTCTAGTAATGGATTTACATTTTTAGGTCTGCTGGGTACAAACATACTGTATGTACTGACGCATACACACACACAAAGCATATGGAGGTGGCTAGATCACCGAGCCATATCAAAAGAGACACTTCGATTTCATGCCACCCCTGCTATGAGTTTGCACACTGTAGCCAATTACGGGTAAACTGGCATGCCGTCTTCTTTTTCCCATTTACAGATCGACAGGCACAGCAGCTATTTTTACTTCTGCATAAAAGCAGAGCGTGTTTTCACACTCCGCCACCTTCATTAAGGAAATCTATTTAGAGTCGAGCACGGGATAGGCAGACGAGCATGGAAAGATGAGCTCTGATTAAATCATTCAATGAAAATGTTTGAGGCTCTGTCTGTTATTTCATCACCAAACAGCCTGGAAGCTTTTTAATAGAATGGGGCGGGATGCACTTTGCTGCCTGTAACTACTTTGTACGATACTGAATCAAGACAACACAGTTCAATATCACTACAAACTCATTCCCATTGAGTCCAAGACTCAGCTGCTGTCAATCACCGCTAGTGTTCGATGAGCAGGTCAGCAGACTGTGACCCCACCATCTGTGTATGTGTCGGTGGCAATTAGGCTGATAAGCACATCAGTATACCATATATATTATGGATAAAGAGAAAAAGACCAAGGAATCAACACACTATAAAGGAAAGAAACCCAAGAAGAGGCCGACTAATGCAAAAATGTGCTTTACTTAAGTGATAAAACAGGTGAAAAAAATCAAAGTGCATAAACAGAAAATATTTTGGATCATCATCAGTTCTGTGATGTAGCAAAGAAAAGTTTCTATTGTTTGAAGTCTTCTCAGTTATCTTGAAATCCTACCCTTTTGTGTGCAGGTTCCTTTCAATCTCCAAACACCTGAGTCTTTCAACCGGCGCAGCTGAAACTTTCTTTCCTCACCTACTCAAAAAGACTAACTTAACAGCTGCATACAGTCTCTACTACTGTTGCCATCAGTAATTGCAGTGGCTGCGGTTATGATCTAATTGCCTAAACTCCTACTGTTTTTTAATGTAGGTAAAACTGGCAGGGCGTGGCGGGACATGTTGTCCCTGCATGCACCAGTAAACGCAGCTGAGGCTTCCCAGTTGGCTTACCCATTAAGTGTCAGTTACCTGGGTGGTTCCTTTGAAGTGTAAGTTTAAAAAAAAAAAGAGAGCGACACTGAGATGGTGTCTGCTGTGCCGTGCCATGAGGTGGGGTGAGACGGCACTGCCAGACAAAACGAATTAAATAATGACCTTCGTTTTCTCTCGGCCATGGCCACTGAATATCTAACAAGCTCATTGAAACGCACGACACAGACTCTGGGAAACACGAGTCCCACCGGGAACAGGTGGCTTCCCCACCACTGAATTTCTACTTGTTTTAATTAATGACCCGAGCCAGGCTATTCTAACGACAGACCTCTCTGTCATTACTTAAGTTAAAAAGTGATGGGATGATCATAAATCATGTACCATATGGCTGATACAGTGTTTTCACTAAAACAGTATGTACTGTGTAAGTCCCTCTGGCTAGGCAACATTCCTAAAAGGTCTAAAAGACTTAAATTTGTGCGGTTACAGTGAGAGGTTTTGGGATCATAACTTGCATGCAGAGGCTTTTTATAAGCTACCAAGCAAGAAATTGAGGGGAAAACACTTCCATGGAAAGTATGCAGCCATGTGAGTGTTTAATCATTAAGCTCCTGCGGGTGCGTGCCTGGGGTATTTCAACATGCCATTGGGAGTAGGCTGTCAACACAAAGGCAACAGTGGACACACATACGGATCTCTCACTCACACACACACACACATACGCACACAGACAAAAAGCCCAGAATTGTTTCTGTTCATGATAGTAGCGATTTTAGTCTTCTAAGAATACAAGAGACAAAAAATCCTGTTGCAAGGCTGCAGAGATGAGCCATCTGAGTAAAAAAAAAACAGAAAGAAAGATTCTATTGCACAGAACCACAGATATCCAGTCAATGCTTTGTATACATCCTGTCTCTACAAGTGCTCCATCGACCTTGAGATGAGCCAGGTTTCCAGGTTGTACACCAGGGGACTTCCAATCTCAGGCTTTACAAGCACTGGGACAATCCCATTCCCCTTAGATAATGGCTTAGCATGTCTCTGCTGTAAGTGTAGCCCTTCATCATTCACGTTGTACAAAATCACTCACTGTGCTGAGGCAACTTAAAGACAGAGAAAATTTATACAGACGAACATGAGAAGAAAGATAATGAGGTAAAAGACAAAGAATTTCTAATTTAGCTCCTCCTTGACACAGTCGTACAGGAGAAATCCATCTGATGTGTCTTCCCAGGGAATACAAAACAAAGATTGGTTTATTTTGGGGTGCGATCTAAACATGCTTAATACGATTTATCAGATAAATCCTGGACATAAACTGTGGTCCATCTTCAAATCCCCAGAAATCCCCCAAAACAACAACACGAAGGGGTACTTTAGTGAGACTCCAAAACAGACCCTGTTCTTTCTTTTGGATGATAAATACATTGTGTGTAATCAGGCTACCATGGCTGCAGTCTTTCCAAATTGGTGCATGTGCGTGTAGAGGACAAATAGAGGCTTGGACACTTTGATTATGAGGGCAGTGCAGCTATCATCCTCCTAACAGCATCTCTTCTGCGTCATTAGATGTCGCCTCTGGCTGCGTTCAGTCCTCATGTTTGTTTCAGGCGATGGGCAACATGGATCAAAGCATTCTGAGGTTTGCTCTTACTTCCTGCACGCAGAGGAGAAAAGCACTTATACAGCAACAAAATCCTCTCCGGGGACAGGAGAGAGGAGTGAATTGAAAAGCGAACAGAGCGACACAGCACTTTGATTCTAGCCCCCAATGGTCTGAAACCCAGAAATTGATAGCTGTATGTAGCTAGTTCACATGGGAGTCAGTAAAAATGATATGATGGGAAGGTTTTGTACACGGCCCAAACTGCTTTAAAGAAGCTAGAAGAAAAGCCAATGTCAAAACAGAAAAAAGGATGGGGGAAAGAAGATGATCCTGTCTTTTCTCTGCTGTGTAAACATCCCTGATTGGATGGACTGAAATGAATGTGGTCTACTCTGCCTGTGACTAGACAGGGGTGCCAGAATTGATTAACACAAGGGATGTATCATTGTCTTCATCTCTGGACATCTTATTTTGCCAATGTATCACACTCACTGGAACATTTCATTGATTGAATAAGTTACAACTACTATCCAGAAGGTCAAATCGTGGCTCATGAGAAGTTTGGAAGGGTAGAACAGAGCATTCTTGAAAAAAATAACAAGTGTCGTCCAACCACATCTAAAGGCTGCAGGCAGGGGCGGACTGGCCATTAAAGTGTTCGGGAGCAATACCGAACGGCTGGTCCATTCAGGCCGAACCGGCCAGGGGTCAGGAGTTTCTATTTTTCAATTTTTGTTTTACTTTATGATCCGTGACCGCGCCGGCCGGCCAGTCTGCTGAAGCAAACGCTGTCTGTGTGTCTGACTGGGCCAAACCAATACTTTCAATATGGAGGGGGTGTATGAGCGTCCCCTCCCAACTTGGACCAATCTTCGTTTTTGCTGAAATCTGATTGGCAATACGTTTTGTCGGGTGGCTGAAGTCAGTGCTGGGTTGTGTGATAGAATCAACAGAGACAGTAAATGTGGAGAAGAGAGTGAAAGAGGGAAAAGGAAAGTGTGATGCTGGCAGAAGAGGCAGCTAAATGTGCCAAATTAACCGAGGAATCTCTGTATGTCTTTATGTATATTAGCTGTGGAGGTGATGCACAGGGACAGGGTACAGGGTGATGATGACCCCAGTCATGTTGATGAGGAGGGAGAGAAGGAACAGGAGGAGCAGCAGGAGGAGAAGGTAAATGAAACCAGACAAAACAATGCAGGTACAGGGACAGTGTGTTTTTAGAATTAGCGAATAGATTATTTTATCATGTCATTTATTACTGATTTTCTTCACGTGCATATGTAACTGTACAATCAGTAAAAGCAGAGGGTCCAGCACATGGGAAGCTGAGCCAGAGAGAGGCCGACTCACAGATAAAGATGAGGGATTTTTATGCACACATACACACTGCTGTATTTTATGGGACCTGGTCTTGTTCAGTGCAGAGCTGCCTTGCTTATACAAACTGAGGAGGCAGGTGTCATCCTGAAGTTTCTTGAAGGTCTTCAGCATAATCTGATTCTCTGTATACAGCAAAAACACTAATACGAATTAAAATAAGTGCAAAAAATATTTCTCCAAGCCCCCAAAGGGCGCTCACATAAAAGGCCTTTCTATCTCAAAGTCCTGGGCTGAATTTCAGTCCCAGTATACCCCTGGCTGCAGGCATAGTGTTGGTGATCCGAACGGCCAAACTCAAAGGCGTGATGAAAAGCCTGCCATCTCGTACAAATGAACAAACGTTCAGACAGTCTCTCCTCAAAGACATTGATGGTGTCAAGAAGGGACGGAGTATCTGGCCAATCGGTGCGTGAAGTGGGCATGTCTGTCAGTTGTCAGTTTTGTAAAGTTACAACCTGCCCCCTTGTTTGACATTGCTGCCACTCCACAATCCAACAACAACTTCATCTGAAGCATGCCAAAGCCTGTATTGGATGGCTGGATGTGTGATGTTGCCCAGCCACCTACAGTAACACAATCTTTACTCTCTTTATATAAAGGACCACAATGAAAATGTCTTCACCAAGCAGATCATCCATTAATGATTCAACGCTGACAGTTTGATCCCTGCCTCCTCCTGTCCACATGTCAAAGTGTCCTTGAGCAAGATACTGAACCCCTCGATGGTTAGGCCAGTGCCAGTAAATGCAGTCCATGCAGTCAGTAAGTGTCATCGTTGATATTGTAGATGTGTTATTTTACGTCTGCCCTCATTATTCTGCCAATAAAACACACATATTGGACATAAATAGATGCACTTTGCACAATCTTTGCAGTAGACAAATAAAAGACTAGACCTTGTTCTTTTATCTCTCATGCAGTGACACAGGTTGTCCGACTGGTTTAAAATCCTTCTTTTTCTTGTCTTTAGTGACCCATCATTTCTCTCCCTTAGTCGCCTGACAGAAGCTGGGGGTCTCCGAGGTCAGCCCCTTGACTAATGGAGCAACTCACTGAGGAAGAAGGTAAGGAGAATAAAGGATTGAAAGGACATTTGTTGCTGCCAGACCGGGCAGTGACCTTGCCATTTGACAAACCCACGTTTTTTAGACCGATGTCCACTTGAGGAAATTCAAAGCTGTGCTGCATGCATAAAGACAGCGGTTTGAAAGGCCCACTTAATGCCTGTCCATAGAATATGATCCATCACTAACACACCCATACACACACCACACCCCAGCTAGCCTTTCCCGTAATCCCGTGGGACCTCAGTATCCCCCTGAAAGAGTGAGCCTGACACGAGCCTCTGGCTCAACCCTAAACCGCTCTGCTAACCCCCCCTACATACACATACAATTCCCTCCCTGGAGAAAGTAGGGGGCCCCAGGGCAGGCAGGTGCTGCGGCAGCCCCACGGAGTGGTGTCTGTGCATGTATATGTACGTGTGTGTATGTGTGTGTGTGTGTGTGTGTGTGTGTGTGATAGTGGGGGGCCCATTTGCCGTCTGTCAGTCCAACATGCTGCTTGCATGATCAGACGGTCAGTGTTTCTCTTCTCCTGGGGTTTCTTGGATGTATCATTGTGTGTGTGTGTGTGTGTGTGTGTGTGTGTATGTGCGGGCGCACGTCTGCATGTGTTTCTCACAAGATTGGTCTGACTGATAGATCAAGCCCTCCAGGATTATGTATCACCCTAATTGTATTATCAGGGTCAACGTCGGTGGATGACACCCACATACTCCAACTCCTCTGATGCTCTCGCCTCTACAGGAGTTTGGTTTGACAAAGCCGCAGCCTGGTCGCACGTTATGCTGTGATTGTTACCCAGCAGGCAGCGATTTAAAGCTCCACAAGGCAAGATTTTGATCTAAAAATACATTTGTCTGATCAGCCTAAATCACAATCTGGGGCTGAAGGAGAGAAGGCTGTGCCATCTTTGCCAGCTGGTTTCACCTCATTTAGCCAAATTAAATTCTAGTGCCAGATATGTACCCACAGAAAGAAAGTAATCAAAAAACTATAGACAGAAGCGAGTGAGCACTCGAAAAATAGCTGTATTCACCAGCATGAAATCTTTTGGGATGCTTTAAGCAGCTAAATGTAAATGTAATGTAATGTAAGCAGCACAGGAGGGACGGCAAACATGAGTGAGCTTGATGATTTCTAGGCATAGAATTTAAAAAATCTGACAGTTACATGCAAAATTTAAGTCACTTATATTAGTGATAAAGCCAGTATTAAAGTATAATTACAATGTCAAGGTCATGATACATGGACACAATTAGAAAAAAATCACACCATAGAAGTAATTTTCGGGCACACACGACTTACACACTACAAAAAGTCCAAATATTTACTTTTTCACATTAAAAGGTTACTTTATCCAGTTTTCCTGTTCCCGATTATGCTTTTGGTGCAACACTGAATCTCAGTCCATCCAAATTCTTCCCAATGTTTCATGACCTTTAAGCGGGACAGTGCAGTGTTTCATCTGCTTAGCACATCTGTCTTGATTCAGGCTGATAACAGCGATTGTCAGAGGTCACAAACAATTCACACACAGATGAGCACCTTTGAAGACAACACCGCTCCACAATGAGTTAAACATGCATATATGGTAAGAGAGTCAAGCCACTGTAGCTTGCACTACATACCTTGTCAAACAGAGCCTTCCATTGCTGAGACAAGGAAAGATAGATAAAGAGAAAGGGGAAGAGTGAGTGAGAGGTGGACAGTGGGGGAAACAATCTCAGAAACAGGTGCCAGAGCGAGAGAAGAGCACCTGTTTGGAAATGATGAATCCTGGCCAAAAGGACTTTCATGTCTGTGCGCATTTGCCTTAATTGCAGTCTTGCCATCACATGCTGTTATTATCTGATCATTGTGGTCAATGAGCCACAGCAAGAGATAATAACGTACCAAGGTGTGGATCATTATGTGTAAGGGGGCTCTTACAGTAGGCTATCTGAAAGTCTGAGACTGAAGTGAGAGCAGAGTGTGTGTGTGTGTGTGTGTGTGTGTGTGCGTGTGTGCGTGTGTGTGTGTGTGTGAGAGAGAGAGAGAGAGAGAGAGAGAGAGAGAGTCCCTTGGAAAAGGGATGTGCTGTGTGTCTTTGGTGGCTACTCTCATTGTCCAACTCAGTATTTTAAATCCCCTCTGGTGTTACTGTTGAACTCCATTTATGAGTTATGCCATGACATTTAGATAAATTACTTTTAGTCTAAATCAGTCAAAATCACCGCGTGGATGTGCTCCAGTGCAAAGGAAAGTGAAGGTATTGCTAGATAATTGTAAATATTAGAAAAATGTAGTGGTTATATGGAATGTGCATTTGAGGTACCCTCTGTACTGTGTGTATACTTACGTCCTCTTGAGCCACGGGGAGGACGTCGGTGCTTTCCAAAACCTCGATCTCCTCACCCTCCGCGTTGGCTGCCACCGCCGGAGAGGAGTTTACCGGCGTCTCCCGGGGCCCGCCCGTCATCCTCGGGCTGCTCTTCTCCATACACCCGCGGAGAGCTGCGACTCAATCCTCAGGAATGACTCCCCATAGTTTACAGCCAATTTTCGCTACCTATGTGCGTCAGCAACAGCGGAAGGCAAGGGCGCTGTGTATCATGCTGTGCGTCCCTTTAAGTCGGATCTTTCTTGTATTTTTAGACGGTCAAATGAGTGCAGGTGAGATGACACACATGTAAGAGGCGTGCGTACACCAGTTATTCCCAGCACACTTCAACATAGACTCGGACAATCAAATCTTCATCCGCAGAGGAAAAGTTGATTTGGTGAAAGTTTAGTAAAAGTTCTGGGCTATAAAGTCCGTTTGTAGTGTGCAGTGACGGAGGTTTGCAGAGCTGGATGTTGTTCGCCACGAACAGAGGCAGCGGTCCAAGTTTGTGAAGCGGCGGACGCACACATGCAGAGCAAGTCTTCTCACTTTGAGAGATGCTACTCAGCAGAGGCAGCAGCGGAGCGGAGATCCATCTGAAAGAAATAATGACATCATCAAACACTGACAACAACACGAAACGCGGGACAGAGATGTCAAACCGGGCCGGATGACGCACAAATCTCGTATGGCTCCGTCCAGGGGATCAGGTGAAACTCGATTAAACAGCGTGGGCACAATCACATCACACGGCAGACCCGAAGAGAGAAGTCCAAGCAAGTGCCCGGTTTTTTGGGTGCGTCATGATACCTGGCACGCTGCTTTCTGCCGGTCGGCGGCGCAGCGCTGGGACATCCGTCTGCTCCTTCTGCCGCGTGCCGAGAGGAAGCCTCAGAGAGTTGGGGAGGAACACACCGACCGCCTCCGCAGGGAAGGTTGGTTCAGCTCCAGGAGACGCGGGGACTCTGCTCCAGCCGCATGCGTCCTTCCAGGCACAGGGAGAGAGATGGAAAGGGAGGGTGAGGGTGAGGGTGGGGGCGGAGAGCTATGGGAGGCAGGGAGAGATTTGGCAGGCGGTGAGGAGGGATCACCAGCCACTCCCGCTCAGGGATTTCGAGGAACTCCGGCTCCCTGGCTGAACAGCTGGCTGTCACTGCCTCAATGTCTTAGAGAATGTAGGTCGTTTGGTCATTTGTGCATGATGTGTAGCCTATTATAGCCTACTATAGTCTAATTTATTACACCAGTCTAATATTCAGTAAGCTTAGCCTACTAATGTAATAGGCTAAATTAATCATCATTGCTTTACAGATAATTTCTAGCCTATTTGTTTTAAAGGGAAATGAATTTCTCACTTTTTGAGCTACATAAGGCTTTTGTCCTTTTTATATTAGCCTACTTCATCAACTCTGCAGATTAGCCTACATGACATCGTTAGTGAATGGATCTGGGTCCTATAGTCTTCCCAGAAGTTAAGCTGTCTCGTGGTCCACTTGAGGGGCTTCCTAAAATGAAAAGAGCTAAGAAGACAAAAGAAAAGCGTGAAAGAGGAATTTCAGTCCAAAGTAGGCCTATTTGTCACGATTCGGCAACCCAATGTTGTTCTTATTAATGACTTGTAACCGATATTTAAAGCATCAATAAAATGTTAGGCTACAAAGAAAACTTAAATGCTTTATAAAGGCTGTCTTACAAGAAATGTAATAATTGGCTATATTTGTTGCTATTTTAGTTGAACCTGACTTTTTTTGTTCACATTCAACCTCTAACATGGAACAAAGACTGTCCAACAAAGTATTGTAAATAATGTAAAAATGTAAAAATACACTCCAGAAGCCTACTACAGGTGCATTTTATTTAGATAGTCCATCTCTAACACCTACTCCCTTACCACCAAATGGCCATAATGTGTTACTAAATGTTTCAAAAATTAAAAGCAGTAAATATAAAATGCTGTGCTATATTGTTCAAAACTGGAGTTAGAGTCAGGTGTCATTTACACTGGGAACTTTATTAAAGCATAATTTGTTAAAACACGTTCTGAAATACAGCTTGTATGTAAATAATATATGAAATACCTTTACAAAGGTTTATTTGCACATTAAGAAAACATGCAGTGTAATTAAAATATAGAAAAAACAAATATGCATTGTGCAAAAAAAGTAACTGCTGATAAAAAAAAAAAAAGCTGCTGATTATAAAATGACCCAAAAACGTGCAGCACCAATCACTGACTTTAACAAGTTCTTGACACAGTTTCTTTTTTAGCCAAAGTTTCCGTTCTCTCCCTGTGAACATGACAAAAGAGGAGGGAAGACTATATCACGCCTACAAATGTGTTGGGATGATATTAAAGGGATATTACATGAGAAAAGTTGAGAAACAGATCTGAAAGCTACACAGAATGCCTCAGACCTGCACTACATTATATTCTGTAATACTTATACATTTTGAAATGTCACATGCCACCTGACTTTTTTGTTTCTTTTTACATAAATAAAAACACTTCAACCATAAATTGGTGCAGAAACTTTCACCAGAATGCTGGAAATGGAAAAGTGTTTAAAGATCCCCCCTGACCTCCCACCTATATCTCCGCATTGAGGATATCTTTAAAACACTGTTTAAGGATCTTTTCTGTCTTGCTCTCGTGAACCTAATATTACATATTGTGATGTCTCGCGAGCTAAGTGTCTCTTCACACCCCTAATCTGAGCCCCTATGTCCCACCACTTTTAAACACAAAGTGACACCCTTGGTTGGGGTTTTACAATTTTGAAACTTAAGGGTCACACACTCTCTTATTCCACTTTTTGTTGTCAGCTGTGCAAAGTCCTGCTGTGGAAGGCTGTTATGGTTGAAAGCTACGGAACAAGAGAGTATGGATTGTTATATGGTTACAGGTCAGAGATTGTTTGAGATTTATACAAGTGATAGGCTTCATATTTTTGTAACCTCCAAAAGAAAAATGAAAAATCAGTACAGTAGTCCTCCTGTATGGTATTCAATAAATTATTAAACCATTTCAGTAGGTGCATATTTTCCGATTATTGATCAATTCTCACCAAGCGCAGCACAAATGTGATTAACATCCTAGAGGATTTCAAATTAACCTGCAGCCAGAGTTCCAATCATTCTTAAATGTAATTAATTAATTGAATTTTAATCTGCAACTTCACACAATATGGACAAATGAAATTTGACATCTCCTGTAATTTTGTCTCATCTACATGTTTTACTGTTGTTCACATGCTACTTTTGCAATAAATCAATTGTTGGTTTGTTTAAACTGTGTGTCTCTCTTTGTGTATCCTGATATTTGCTGCCACAAAGGCCCACTTTCTCAGTGGGGTTCATTCACATTTAATGGAATCTCATTTTATGTCATAAATACTAATTATTATTTATTATTATTATTAATTTCCTACAAAAACAGCATGCATAAAATCTTGCTAAATTCGCTTGCTTTAAAGGCTGAGGAAGGAGGGAGTGGCCAGGGTTGTAAATACCAGGTTGTTTTAGGGAAAATAAACTGTCCTATCCAAATCATGGGGCCCCATTTTAAGACATACACCTACCTATTACCTGAAGAGACATCAAACAAACCTAATAGTTGGGTGGAAGCCATGTACGAGGAGAAATTATGGGATGACGGTGTGGTCTGCAGTGTGTAGGTTGATCAGTAGCCTTATAGTGAAACTCCCCCAGGTACCATATGTGATAGCATTGCCATGGAAACAATCTGGCCAGTTGATATTTTTAACCCATAGGGGTCTTTTCCTGACTCCTACACAGCAGCGTTGGGTTAAAGTTGGAGTCTGTTATGTTGTTATAAAAAAAGACCCATGAGCCATTCTCTATCCATTGCCAGAGATCAGCAAACCATGGCCAAATATTGTGATTCTGTAATTTGTAGATGGGAAAGACGTTTTATGGAATTTTGTCAACTTATTATGTCTCACATTCTAGCAATCATTAAAACATAAAAAAACCTAACTTTGTCTGTGTAGACAAAGCCAGTGCATGGGTGACACTTTAGGGACTAAATTGCTGATCCTATTGCACACTCGTTAATAGGATATAAGAATTTCAAGGCATAAAGCTGTTGGGATTTAGAGCTCTTTTAGATCTTATTTGCATAAACGTATCACTGAACCAGAAGCTGCCTTTTTATATCTTCACAATGAACACATTTATTTCAACTGGAAAACCAAAATAAAATCCTTCATACAAAGATGTAAATTACAGGGTGTAACTGCACTAAACAACATGGGAAAATGAACACTAACACTAGGCCCTGGAGGTTTTACATGTGCCAATAGCTGCAAAATGTTAGCACCCTTTCTTATTTGGATCCCACGATGACTAAGTAAATTAACCTTGTCACCATCTCCCTCGGACAGATTTCCATCTTTCAAATTACCCAAGGAGTGAGGAGAATTATTGTATCGTTAGCTACAATGGAAATTTCCATTTGACGTGGCATTGACGTGGCTGCTTTTGCAAGTCATGTGCTAACATCAGCTGGAGAGCTGTAACAGATAGGCAGGGAGGCAGATTATGGGGGGACTGGGTGATGAGGGAAGACAGTGTGAAAAAAAGGAGAGAGATAGAGTTTTTTTATATATTTTGATTTTTTTAACACACACACGCTTACTGTTTTATTTATTTTATTTTAATTTTTAATATATTTTTAATTTTTTTAACACACACACAAACAGTTACAGTTTTATTTATTTATTTTATTTTTATTTTTAATATATTTTTATTTTTTTAACACAAACACAAAGACACTTTAATTACTTGTTTAATGAAATGTGTGGGGTTGATTGTTCTTATGTAGTTTGTATGATGCTTTGGCAATGTTGTTGTTACACATTCAAGCCAATAAAGCTCATCTGAATTGATAGACAAGATATAAAGTGAGAAAAACATCTGCTATAAGGATGAACTTAGCTCACGTATAAATTAACAGCTAGCGAGTACTGCTTTCTTTTAACAAGAGTCTCTCTTAAAGCTGTTTGCAGGCACTTTGTTCTCTAAGCCAGTGGTTCTCAACCTTTTCTGTCCCTTCAGCCCCGTACCAGCATAAAATCAGTGATTTTTCAAATGTGTTCTATTTTAAAATGGATGATTATATAAATGTGTATATTGTTACAATGTTTTTGTTCATATAATATAACTGTCAGTATTTCAGTACTTCAACCATTCATCCATTACTTTTAGCTGCAGTATTAATCTTACTGTTAGCTGACTACTTCAACTGCTTATCCATCACTTTTATTTAACAGTATGAGGTGTTTCATTTCTAGTGGTTTCAACTTTTCTGCTTGGTCGCTTGGTAACCTTTCATGCACTCTCAATGACTGCAAATGGTGACGTTCAGGTTTTAGACCTGGCGCAATATGTGTATAATATATATACCCTATGGAACTGCAGAAATACCCGAAAGTACCCATGGTTGAGAATCACTGCTGTAAAGGTCTGTTGTGTCTAAAGCACATGCACCTTTAGATTACTTTCCTGGTACCAACAGAAAGTAGGGTTTACTAGCACTAGGACTTTATTTTCATGGTTAAATTTGGAGTTATCTTGCAGTAGTTTCTGACTGTCTAACATAATTAAAGATAGTTATTAGTGAGAGAACCAGCGGTGCTTTAAATGTCCTGACAAAGCAGACGTCCAAATGCAGTGTTTCTTAGATCTATATGGATAACAACCCCAAGCCTTATAGTGTTTGGGTGGCCCAGGGTATCGCTTGATTTAACACAATGTCGGGGTCTGCTTTTTAAGTTTGTGGGTTAGTGAGTCAGTGACGTAAGGTCTGGGTGAGATGAAAATTAAAGGTCAAGACTTTGAGTAAACCAGATAATCCCAACTGCCAAGTCCCTGATGAAGTCACTGTATACCGCCTACTGCCCAGTTGGTTCAAGCTGCTCCAGACTAATATGCTCATAAAAAATGACAGACATGTTTTTCGTGAAACATGTTTTGATAAAATGTATAAATATGGTCAACCTGAGATGAAATACTAGTCTACTGAAATAGAAGATGTACTAGATTAATTAAAACATGCTTTGAATCAGGCAAAACAATATCTAAGTAGGTGAAATCTATTATTAACCCAATACCAAACACTCACTATGATGACCCAGGGGTGCTGTTAAATTATAGAGGGATCAACTTGATGAGCATGGTTTATAAATTATATTTCATTTTACTTAATGAGAGGCTTTCATCTGGAGAGAGACGGCCCATTTGTTGAAGAGCAAAATGGGTTTTGTAAGTTGAGGTGACTGTGCTGGAACAACAATGCAATAAGATAACGATCTACATGTATAATATTCCTCAAAGTGGTTCCAGCTCTTACTATACACTAAGAAAGTCCCACCTTGTATAATATCACTGACCACTTCAACATGATCTCACCCCGGTCTGCCTCCCCTCGCAGACTGGCTCATTATGAGAGCCGGTATACTTATCTAAACAAATTAACAGGCTTGAGTCAATTTCACACAGTATTTTAAAACCTACATTACATGGCAGGCGCTAAATTTGGTGACAGGTTTAATTCACTGGCGATTTTTCTTCTTAAACAATGCTGCCCTCTTGTGCCTTAGTAAATCCTGATAGCATGTAGGAAATGTAACCAACATTATCTTGTTAGAACAGGATAAAATAAAAGTTGATCATGTGGGGAGATATCAGATACAAAATTATAGTGAAGAATCTCCTTTTCAATAATTAATAAAAAATACTTTCTGCATTATTTTCACAACAAGTAACACTTTACACAATCATTCTCTGCCCCAGAGTCTCCTGTATCTAATGGTTTTCAGAAACACACAAAATCATTTCACTGGTATGTTATGGCAAAATAAATACATCTCTTCATAAACTGAAAAGAATAAAAATAGATAGACATATTTATTGACTCTTTTGCACAGTAAGTCTTAAAACACTGGAATGTGGTCGTGAAATTCTGAAGCTCACTCACCACAGCCAAAAAGCTTACCCTCATTTTCAGTATAAATATAAATAATTTACTTTGCAAATACTTGCAGACAAACATATCAGGCAAATTAGCAATTTTGGTACAAAATTAAACATTTTTAAAAATGTAAACATTTTATTCCCAAGAAGAGAAATCCAGTTAAGTGACATGTGAGTTAAGTGAATTAAGTGAATGAAAATGCAAAAAACAAAATAAAAGGATGTTTGCTGTTTGCTAAGGTAAGCTTTCACACATTTTCCTCCTGCAAAAACAATATTTTCCCCCACCCATTTGAGACCTATTAAACTACAAAACTATGATAGATTTTCAAAATTATTTTCAGTTTGGAAAGCCAGGACCCAGCACCATGCAGGCCCACATCAGGAAAGACACCATTATGATGACCTATGTAGATGTGTCATCGCAAATTGGGTAAGATGGTGTCAGACTTCCACTAAATCAATGCTAGTGGCTGGTTTTATCGTCACTGACATGGAGTAATTTGTAAAAATTATTTATTATTTTATTTCATAGGGAAAATGCAGCAGCAGTCATGGTAACACTGCCAACAGGTCTCATTGCAGTTCAGCCTGCTCCTCCACAGAACAGAATTCTGCTGGAGGACACATCTGATGAGGACTCCGTCAGTGAAAGTGATGTGTCAGCTTCCACATCTGAGGACTCCAACTCTACCCTTGTTGCTGCACCTGCCACTGTTCTGGAGGACAACAGCAACCTGGACGACACGGAAGACAGCAAGCCCAACCGGAAGTAGAACTGCATTAGATGCTTCTCTTAGTGGAAGAGGATGATTTGGTCTTGCTGCAATGTGGACAACATTGCAGAGTCAAGATCAGGTCTATGAATATTTTTTAGCAAAACACCTGAGAACTTGCTTTCAATAATTTAGCTGTAAAGCCTTTGTAGATCTCTATGAGGACAGCAAGGTGGCTCAGTGTGTAGCACTGTGGCCTTACAGCAGAAGTCGGGCACTCATCTTTTCTGTGTGCAATATGCATATTCTCCCCATGTTAGCATGGGTTTTTGGTTTTCTCTGGGTGCTCCAGTTTCCTCCTTGTTAGGACTGTTTGGAGACTCTAAATTTCATGATTTCGACAAAACTTAAAATAGGATGTACATGTTCATACTGCACATTTAATCTACACACCACTCAATCCAGTCAAGAAAAGATACTCATTCAAGATAGATATACCGTTGCATTGAAGGTTAAGTGTGATGATTTAGTGGCATCTAGCGGTGAGGTAAAGAATTGCAACCAACTGTCCCGTCTACCGTTTCACCCACCATTTAAAATTGCTCAGATGCTAAATTTGCCGACCCCTGCTGTATTGCTTCTTCTTCAAAGGTATGTATTCAATATACTGATGAGCGTCTACAATGCCAGAACACCCCCATTTTCAGCAAGTCTGACTTGGTCAACTGGGGATTTAAACCCTGGACCTGCAGATCTCCAGAGCAGGTGACTAACTGACTGAGCTACTGGTGGGAGGGTGTTCCGCCATACCTTCTGACAACTTGAGGTGGTGACGTCACATGTGCCAGAGCCGGATAGTTTTGTCAGTTTAAACTCAAAACGCTTACAACAGTCAAGATGTAGGTGAAATAATTCTGAAAAAAATCACACATCAATCTGCTGGTTTTGGGAGTGTTGTTAATTATTTTGGTGGCATTTGATCCAAAACTGAGTTAAAAAGAAAATGTTGTTCATACTGTACAAGTTACAGCGAGATACTGAATATCACTGCAGACTTACCGTTGGACCGATCTGAAAACCCTTTGAAACACTTGATATCGGCCATCTGGAGAACGACTCTCTCGAGTTTGGTAGTGTTTGAAGAAAGACTTGTGGAGATATAGATGTTAATTGAATTAGCATATTCTGAAAAATATGGAGTGACTGACTGAATTTACCATATGTTGCAGTGAGCCAAACGTTAGTTACATATCAGTGGATGCGCTGAAAAGATTTCAGCTCTCTAGGACAAACGGATGATTCTTACATTTTTTTCAAGTTAGGAATGAGAAATGTCTAGAAATTTACATTTCTTGTAATAAGCCACGCCCACTTTGCGAAATCATAACCACATTTTTTAGCGCCAACATGGCCACGGGCACGCCGTTTCGCAAAAACCCACCGTTTGTACAACTTTTAATCATCAAGGGCTTTAGAGCAGACAGGTAAAAGCTGAAGTCGGTCGGTCTAATTCTCTAGGAGGAGAAGTTAAAGTATGGAGTGTGTAAAAAATCCTAAACCATAAAACCATAAAATTCAAAATGGCCGACTTCCTGTTGTGTTCAGGGCATCGCTCCAAGAGGCTTTTTTTTCATCTGGACATGATACATCTGCCACAGAAATTTTGTACATGTAGGTAAAACGTGCGCGGGGGCTGCTTCGTTGAAGATCACGTCGTGTTGCCAGTAGGTGGTGCTATGACTATGTACATGTGTTCAGGGCGGGACTCTTATTAAACGTGTGAAATTTGGTAGAGATCTGAGCATGTACAGTCGAGTTACAACAACTTCCTCTGTCATGGCGTAGCGGGGAACTTTGCTGCCATACCACCCCCACGCCATTAACTGCAAACTCACAACTTTTACAACATGACTTCATCAATGTGTTATGGGTTTTCTGGAACAGTTCTAAAGTTGATATGTCCAACCTGCTAGCAGTAGTACATAACATAAAACGTGTCATTTCCTGTTGCCAGCAGGTGGCGCTATGGCTTTGAGTGAATGTTGGCATGTGGATGTCTTCAGGGCGGGACTCTTATTATACATATCAAATTTAGTGCAGATGTGAGCATGTACACTGAAGTTACAACAACTTCCTGTTTGATGGCGAATCACTGATTTTTGACAGCACGTCACGGGCAAACCAGTCGACTGGTGATAACCGTTTGTACAACTTTTAATCATCAATGGGTTTAGAGTGCAAAAAGAAAATTTGAAGTCGATCAGACTTATTCCCTAAGAGGAGTTCGTTACAGTACAAAGTGTGTAAATCACCAAAAATGACCATTAAATCGAAAATGGCCGACTTCCTGTTGGGTTTAGGCAATGGCTCCAAGAGGCTTTTTTGTACTTCTGGACATGATACACGTACCACAGAAATTTCATACACATAGGTGAAACTTAGTCTGGGGGCTGCTCTGCTAGCGAGCTATTTTGCCATGCCCATGCGTGAAATCCATAAAATACGAAATTTTTCGCCACTCCTGATTTTTGTGCAAAGTTTGGGGAGTTTTCAAGTATGTGTAGGCCCCCAAAATTGAGCTTACTTTGCAGAAAGAAAGAAAGAAAGAAAGAAAGAAAGAATGAAAGAATGAATAATAAGACCTGGCAGGGTTTGTGTTCGGGCCCTAAAAACCAATAGGGCTCCAGCAGCTTCGTTGCTTGGATCCCTAATTATAAGGTTTATATAACCAATATAAAACACATCCGTCAGGACTGAACAGAGCAATGGATTCGCCATAACGCTCTTTACAAAACGCAGTGGTGAGCATGTGGGATCAAAGCCAAATAAAAGCCTACAATTCAAATGAATGACAAAAAGCCTAAGGCTTCATATTTTTTATTGTTCAACCAACAATATATGATTTCTTATCTTCTCCTACACAAATCCTACTTGTAGGTTGTATCCTCTGTTTTAAACAGTTGAAGGTTTGTAGTCATTCTTGTTTTTAGCCTGTTAATGTGATCGCAGGTCCCAGTTTAAATTCTATGCATGACAGTTTGTAGAGGGAAAACGGGGAAATATTGGGATTTATCGCTGGCTTCCGGTCCGAGTATTAGGCTACTTTTATAAAACAAAAAACAAAAACAATGCAGCAAATAAATAACGATCCGCAAATGTTTTTACGCATGCAGGGCGCACCAGGTCACAGACCTCCAAATTAAGATGAGGAGCAGCCACTGAACAGACAAGCCAAAATACAGGCAGAAAGACAGACAGACATGTTTTAGAGTCTGGGATGGACAGATTCTCAGGTATTTATACCTGTAACCTGTATCACAGTAGGCCTAATCAAATAATCAGTTCAGGCTGTCATACATTGCCCCAGGAAAATGTTCTTTGTTAAAACAGCGGTAAATGAGGTAAAAGGTGTTTGAATTGTGCCGTTTAACCTGTTTTATGAAGTGAAATCGCCAGGGCTTTAACCAATCTCCAAGGGTGAAGGGGGTTCAGGAGCTTGCTCAAGGCCACCTTCAGCAGTGCCCAGGAGGTGAACTGGTACCTCTCCAGCTACCAGTCCACACCCCATATCTGTGGTCCGAGCTGGACTTGAACTGGCGACCCTCCAGTTTCCAGCCAAGGCCTCGAGCAAGCCCCTGAATCCTCAACCACGAAAGGGTACCGCACCAAGTGGCAACCCCCTCGCTCTGACATCTCTCCAGGTGTTATACCTATAGGTCCTGTTTGTGCGTGCGTGCGTGTGTGTATGTATATGTATTTCAGACCTGTATGTAAAATACAAAAAATTAACAACAGAGTGAAAACACTTAGTTTCCCCTTATGGGATTAATAAAGTATAACTTCTATCTTCTTCTTCTAATCAATTAGTCTATCCAAAGTCTACCCAAGGAGACTTTAAGTAGATGGAAGCTGGAGCAGGAACGGTGCACTCCCTTCTTTGGAGAGAAAAGCTGCTCCATTGTGCAGGCTCTTTTCTTAGTATCTGAGATACTATCTTGAGGCCACGAGATAGTATCTTTCCCAGCAGCAGCCTGGTTCTCCCGTCTCTCTCTTAAAGCACTCCTTGGGTGATAACTATGGATAGAATTTAGTTGATAAATCAAATAGTTATTATTCTATAATATTTTCACTGGAAGCATGTAGTGGCAAAATATTTAAATCCCTTCATAAACTGAAAAGAATACATTTCATCACACTAGGTGTCATAGACATATTTATTGATTGTAAACTTCTGGAAAGGCGGGGGATGAGTAGATACATCAGACTGAACTTTGCAGCTGCATGGAAATTAACATCAGGGGCCACATTATTGCATCTTCTGCGATCATGAGAGATGACCGGGAATCACAAGAAGCGTCAAAGACTATCAAATTTCACTATGACTCAACACACAACTACCTATCCACACCCCTATCAGCACTCCCGTCGATAAACTTTACTACATCCCTGGATTACTGGGAGCTGGAAAGAAATGTGGAGAAGTCGGCATCGTGACTCTTTTGCACAGTAAGTCTTAAAACACTGGAATGTGGTCGTGAATTTCTGAAGCATGCAAACACAAAATGTACAGAATGGCTGTAAAGTGTAGATTTTCAATATCCTAGCACACATACACCCACGCACGTGCTGATAAATAAAGTGACCAACGTGGGAAGACTTGAGAGAGAGCAGCAGACCCTTCAACACATTCACTATTCAAGCACTGGCCTGCTCAGAAGTACAAACATTTTTAAACAAGTGTGCGTCCAAGAGTTTGGCCTTGAAAGGCAAACCGTTACCTTTCACCTTGAATAATCAATGCTAATTAACGTTTGTGCGAGTTGTGATCTTTGCATTCAGTTTTTTGAAAGAATTAGACACGTTGACCCTTTTCGACAAATACAAGCAAATTTATGTCAGTCCGTCCTTATATATATATATACACACACACACACACACACACACACACACACACACACACACTACATATAGTTAAGTCTAATAAAAGCATCAGTGCTATTGTATAACTCACATATCACAAGCCATATTACAAGTGACAGCAAGCAACTAAAAAATAGCTTTATACACTCACTCATATGTTACTCACCACAGCCGAAAAGCTTACCCTCATTTTCAGTATAAATATAGATAATTTACTTTGCAAATACTTGCAGACAAACATATCAAGCAAATTAGCAATTTTGGTACAAAATTAAACATTTTTCTTTTTTATTCCCAAAGAGAGAAATCCAGTTAAGTGGAATGAAAATGCCAAAACAAAAAAAAGGAACAATGTTTGCTGTTTGCTAAGGTAAGCTTTCACACATTTCCCCCCTGCAAAAACAAAATACCCAGTTTGGTACTCAAACTACAAAACCATGACAGATTTTCAAAACTATTTTCATTTGGGAAAGCCTAATGTTGTGACTGGTCAAAATAGCTCTATTTGGGTAAAGAGGGTCAGACCCAGGTGCCCGAGAATCACCGTGGTTTGAGCAGCACTCTGTACATGGCGAAGCCCAACACTGCAAACACTGTGGCCCCGACACTCGCTCTCAGCCAGAAGGTCGAGCTCTTCAGGTCAGCTTGGCTCACATGCCTGTTAAACGGAGAGAGAGCAGGCCCAAGAGAGATAAGGAAAGAGATAAGGAGACGACAAATAAAAAGAGAAAGAGAGTAAAAAGTAATGGCGATTTACTACATCATAAATTACTCATAACTTAGTCAGAGTTAGATACACATATACAGCCTCTTAGCGTTCTGCTTGACTTTGAGAACAATGTTAATGCATCACTTAAACCAAACTGATACAACTAAACAACTATTGAACTAATATCTCTGAAACAAAAGTGAAGAATGGAAGCCTCAGTAGTGAGAGGTGTTGCTGAGGAGGATGATGTGAAAATAAGTAACATGAACATTAACAAAATACAGATGAACTGAACAGAACAGTGATGGTGCCTCAAAATATGGAGATGCTGAAGCAAAAGCCAGTCAAACAGACGAGGGACATGCAGGATTATAGTTATGACATGAGACGACAAGACCAGCAATTAAATATGACATCTTCGTTAGATGAGATGGCTGAGGCGCAGTCACATGACGGAGAAGACAACAATAAGGAAGCTGATACCGACCGAATGACAATTAGACTGAGATCAAAATAGAAAAATACATCCTACTACAGGAAGCTCACAAGCAATATCAAAGAAAGCAGAAGGAAAACTGAATACATCAGAATGGTTTCTTGGGGGAAAAAGAACAAACTTAAAAGGAATCTTACTATATGAAACAAGGGGGAAGGAGAAATGCAGCAGGAGAATATGGTGTGGGAAACGAGAGTGACTTAAATACAGACTTAGAAGTAATTACTAGTGTATTTTAACCTCTGGGAAATCGATCCCTAAAAATAAAACAATTTTTCAAAAAAAAAAGCAAGCAAAAAAATGAGAAGAAATTAATGGGTCAAGCCTGGGCTGATGACGGTGACAAATCTATGAGGTAATCAGAGGTAAAGACAGGGTTGAAAAGAGATTTTTAAAAAGGACCTTCTGAGTACGACTGCGTAGAGTTTGGCCCTGACCGTCTGCAGCAGCTCGGAGTTGAGGAAGTTCTGACACAAGCAGAAGGTGCACCGGTTACAAGTGCACATGCAGCGTAGCCGGGCGTGGCTGAGGAGAGGTACGGGGAAGACAAACAGGAAGAAAGGCAAGATGGAGTTCAAAGATGCCACCGCCATGAAACGAGTAGGTTGTGGCTCACCACCCGAGAGCCAGCATCCATGAACGACAATGAAAACAGATTTTGACGACAAGAGACCTTCCTCAAATGAGATCCCTCGAGGAGATGCAATGGGAGAAGATTTTTTTGACTGGATTATTGCCAAGAGACAGTGTTCAGAATTACTCCTCAAATAATTTTCAAATTAACCAAATGCAGTATTTTCTTTGAATTCAGAGTGATTATAGCATATTCTAGATTCTAGATTAGAATAGTCATACTGTGGATTAAATAATGGCTGGTCTGCTGTGTGTAATGATCTGCAGAGCGGCAATGTGTGTTGCACAATGCACAGCAAGCTAAATGACTAAATTACTTCTCAGCAGGGAAACCCATTTAACCACAATACAAAACACTGTGGCGTCAGACTGAGTGCAACATGTCCAGAGGGCAGTGAAGTGCATTCATGTAGGCTGAAGTACATCATGTCTGACGCTGATACTTTCAGAGAAGAACATCTCCACAGGGAGCAGGTGTTAAAGGAAAGGGTCACTGAAGTTACACAGAGCACAGTTTGTATTTAAACTGCAAACATCAACAACAAAAAGATTAAGTGGAATGCAAAAGGGGGAAAAACATCCGGTCTATCCCACCCGTTTTAGACAGATTCATTTCTGCAGTTGGGTCAAGATTGGCAGGAAATTCTCAAAGCGTACAGGAAATACAGCTTATAACGTTAAATACCAATAAAAAAACAGTCTATTTTACAGTCCGTGACTGAGCTACGTCATCACCTCAGACCATAAGTAGCTGAGGATTTACATGACTAGTTCAAACTTTCCACAGAACCAGGGGGATGTATAAAACAAAGTTTTCTGTTCTCTATCTCCTTGCACCAAAAGCTACATTGCTAATTATAAAACACAGACCTCTTTTGAAGGAAAAGACTAAATCACAAGATTTTAGCTGCAGTTACAAAACTGCATTTTCATAGAGCCATAAGTAGCTGAGGATTACAAGACTAGTTGGCTAGTGCAACTTTCCACAGACCTTAGTCCTTTATATGATCAATTTCAGCTCCAGATACACATTAATTGCATCAATTTTAATGACTTCTTAGTAACAAAGTTAAAATCAGCTAACTGACTAGTGTAAGTTTAAGTAATGTAAATAAAGTGTCTCTATACTTACGGGTACATGGCCATAGTGGTAAGTTTGGTGTAGATGTCTCTGCTGGGTGCTCCTGCGGTGTTACAGGTGAAGGACTGTGGAGGCGGCATCTTGTGCCTCCTGCAGAACTCCAGGGGACTGCAGCCATACATTTGTTTGATCTCCGGCAGGTCCGACTTTGCTGCTATCATCATACATGGAGTCTTGCTGTCCATGAAGTATTGCTAAGATAATAAAGAGAAAGGGGGGACGAATAAAAGCGCAGTTAAAAATGTTTTCCAAATCCATGAGTGGGTGAACCTTTGTCTTTTGATTTAATGTGGGCAATGCACACGCAGTTTTACCTTGAAGACTTTGGCGCAGTATTCAAAGGAGTAAGGGTTGCTGACATCATAGACCAGGCAGACAATGTCACAGGATAGATCAGCATCAGACAGGTAGTCGAAGTCAGGGAACACTTCATGAAGCTGAGAGGAGAGGAGGTTCATTTAAAAAAAGCTAACTTTAGCCCCATGTTATAGCAGCCAAGTCTTACTGTGGCCAGCTCTAGAGGCCTGGTTTACTACGGCCATCATTTCCTGTCAGTAATGGATAGTAGAAAGAACAGTAGGATATGTTTATGCAGCTACAAATTCAGTTTTTTATACTGCACATAACTAGCAGTGTTTCAGGCACATGCAAATCGTAATATGTTTGCAAGTAAGTAACACAATGCTAATGCTTTTGTCAAGCAAGTAGAAGTGCTTGCTTGACAAAAGCATTAGATGAGCATGGTAAGAAGATTATACAAACAGCCTGAGGTAAGCACAGCCAACCTCATGCTGGTCTCGCTTTGATGGTTCACAGTTGACCATCTCACACACAATGCATAGCGGTACATATAAATACAAATTATGTTTTTTATAATATAATGTTAATATATTTAATATTTGTCCATTATTATACTTGTTGTTCATAGCGCTGGAAAAGCTGTGTAAAGACACAAGTCATAAATGCAAAGGGATTGCTAGTAATTCAGGTAATACTAGAGGTATCTTTGATACTCACAAGAAGGTATTTCTCCTGGCCGTAAACATAGGTTGTGCTGATGGCATAGTAGGATCTGTGTTCCTCTCTGATCAATTTTTGGCGCTGAGAGAAGAGAAGAAACATTATGTGACTTGCAACTGACTGCAAGCAATGGTTACATGCAGCAATAGGAAAAATCTATGTCAGTCTGTAGTGATACGATCCCATATGTGCAAGAATAAGAAGTCTGTTGTGATAGTAACTGTAATCTTTGACTAAGTTACATCTGGGACATCGTCAACCACCTGTGAGGGCAAAGTATGCATTAAAATGTGTCATATCTGGTGTTTATTTCCATTTACCATGAGGTTACTACCCAGAAAGGCTTGGAGGAAGCCGCTCTTGCCGCTGCCAATGTCTCCAAAGACATTACAGCGGAAGACGCTGCGCTGGGTCTGCTTTTTCTGCAGGTCAATCTTCTTATCTCTGGTCACTGCAGGGGGCAAACCACGCAGGGGCATCAGAAATCAGTTCAGTTTACACAACACATGCCTGCGGTTAGTCAGCAACAACATTCAGAATGAGCTGTTGCGTCACCACTGTTATGACAGTGTTGATTAACTGATGTGATTACTGACAGCACGACTGATGAGTAAAATAGCTCAAAGGCAATTTCCGTAACAAGACAATGAGCTTATGACACTCAATAATAGTCCAGCCTTTACCATTAGAATGTATGAATGTATATGAAAACTTGCCAAATGTCGTCATTACAAGCAAGACTGTGGCGTTGCCATCAACTTTTTTACGTAAATCTACAAGTCGTCATCTTGAATATAAATACAAAAATGGAAAAAGACACAATAATAAGTATTTACCTGTAATCCCTGCTGCTTGGGACTCTTGTTCAGCAATTATTGAGTAACCAAGGTAACCCAAATACTCCAGGCATCGCTGGACATCCAGATACGTTGTTAACCTTATTGGATGTAAGGCAAAACAGGCTAAATTAAATATAGAAACCAACTTGACTGACATAATGTGGGTTTTTTTTAAATCCACCCACCATGGGAAATACTTGTAAATAGGTGTTTTGTAACTGTGAAAATTGTTAATTATTAACGAATACACTTTAAGGAGAGCCACTATGTGTAGAATTTCTATCTTGGACTGGGTGTTGTTTGGCCAATTTTCATTTGCAAGATGATACAGTGGCAATATGATACCGGAGTCTCAGTACTAAAAAGAAAACAACACTTTTTTCCCCAGATAGCTCACACTGAGGAATATAAAAAAAAACAAAAAAAACTTTTCTACTAAACCTTTTTTTCTATTCAATAAACTAATCCAAATACATCGGAGTTTAATTGTGTTGTTGCCTAAATAAAATACAGCATCTGTATGAGGAAAAATCTATTGAAAGGTTAAGTAAACAAGATTATGAATCTGACCAAGCATTCAGAGCCAGCTTTTGGTCCTCGACAGTAGTACACTACATTAGAAGGAGACTAATTATATGAACATGACATGGAGCTACCAGAAACCAGCATCAATGAAAGAGTAACATCTGCACAATGACACCACAACACAAGTTGATTTTAATATTTCAATCTATTTAAAAAAGTTTGTGGTTTGGAGAGGGAAGTTTATGAAAAGGATCAAAGATGGTACTTTAGATACTACTACTAGTGGGTGCCAAAGTCAGAAAAATTCCAATTCTGCACATACTGGCTTTAATTCACTTTTAGCTTGATAATAATTTGACTTATTAATGGCCACTTACGTCCACTGGGAGAGATATCCCTGGTAGGTGATCCAGCCCTGGTCATTAGTGCAAACTGTGTTATTGACATCTGGACCCCAGGGCATGTAGGGAAAAACCTCAAACAGGTCCCCCAGCTCCTCTGGTGACAAGGCACAGTCACGGTCCTGATAAACACAAAGGTTGGTTACTGTTCAGGATGGTGAACTGAAGTAAAGGGATGGGGGGTAAACTGAGCCTTTGCTCAGTTGATTTCAAGAAAATAATTCCCTTAGTTTGCTGCCTTTCATTTCTACCTGAGAAAAACAAACATGACTGAAGCACACTTTTCACAGTTGGACACTAATCTCCATGACAGAAAGCAGATCATGGTGTAAGCTGCCACTATCACTCTTTGACTTTCATTTGAACCTCACGGCTAATTCTCTAATTCACACCGCAGCAGGTGGTCAGCGTTGGCTGTGGAAGGGTATTTTGGTGTTGTGAGGTGCCGGGTACTGAGCAGCTTCCTATAAATGCCTCTCTAGGCCAGAAGCCAAAATAAATACAGAACCAGGTGCATAGGACTGTACCTTGTCATGTTTGTCAAAGACGCTCTGGAGGAAGAGGTAGGCATTGTGGTTGAGCTCTGTGGTGCAGTCTGGAGGAATTTTCAACCTAGAGAAGAGTGAAATATTGCAAAGTAAATGTTAAAGTCACTGAGCCTGGGAAGAATACAAGATCAGCATTACTACAAAGATGAAATAAGAGGATAAATATTACAGTTCACTTATAAAGTAATCCCCAGCAAACACTGTAGGTGAAAATGTGCATAATCCTCTATCTATTAATCCATTCCTGCTAATAACTATAGCACTGTGTCAAGTACGGAATCTAATATCTAATTCAAGGGCTTAACAACACCGACTGTTTGACTATAAGTGAAAGACAGATGTTTCTTGATTAAACTGAACCAAAAAGGGAACTTTATGTTGGAACGTTATGTTTAATAGGCAACCCAAAAAAGAGGAATAGTATCAATCATGTCCACACAGTGAGGGAAATAATTTGATGAACAAAAGAAGTGTTTTAATGTAATCATAATCCACTGCAGGTTTTAATAAGGCAGAGCTAAAGGCACGCAGGATGGAGTTGGTGCTTGGTTTCTAAAACAACAAGGCCGAGACTCACGGAGGGAAGAGGTAGTCCTGATTTAACTCCAGGTCGTCATCGTATCCAAACCTCCTCAGCACTGTCCATGTTGTTTCATGGCGACCTCGCTGGATGAACAAGGTGTGGAGGAACAGGAAGCCTGGAAAAGAATATTACAGAAATGCCCAACAATACAGTCACAAAACATGCTGCACAATGTGTGTGTGTGTGTGTGTGCGAGCATAAACAAGAGGAGGAGGCTGGTCCATCCTACCTTTCAGAGTGAGTCCATTGTCACACACTCCGTCACTCAAATTCTTCCTCACCACATTTTTTACATCCTCCAACGCCTGAGGCTCTAGTGGGGTGTTGAAGCACGTCCGCTGTGAGCATTCACACAAAAACATCACTGTTGTCAAAACTAGCACAAAAAAAGAGGTCCTGTGCAAATTGTACTTCTTCTGAAACCCAATGGTCACATTGTGAGCTGTGACAATCATCAGATGAATTACCTGGAAGAAGTTGAGCTCATGATCATTGAGAATCCCATCATTGTCTAAGTCAGAAACTTTGAAGATTCGAGTCAGGGCTTTTATGCAAAGTGGCTTCATCTGGGAGTCAAAGAGAAAAATCAAAAGTGACATATTCAGTTTCCAGACAGAATTGTGGATTGACGTGAAAAAAATACAAAAATACAATACAAAAAAAAAGCTGCACTGGATCACAAACAGTGGGACAAAATTCACACTGTGTGTTTCTGCTCTTACATCTTTTTTCTCTGGACAGTAGAGCGGACCTGTGGGGTGCAGAACAGCCTTTTGAGCATAGTAGAACAGCTCTGAGATGTTCTTCAGGTTCTTCGCTGAACACTACAAAACAACAAAATAAAAGGAAGAAGGCTGTTTGCTTATACATACATATATACCGTTTTTCCAATACTGCACATTGCCTTGTAGCATAAAGAAACCTTAACACCTTTGTAACCCTGTGAAAATACAGTGCGGCTCTACATGACTGCGATGTGGCAAACCGTGTCCTAGGAAAGCAGGGCCATCCCTGTTTACCTACCTGTCACTGTGTGTCTATGTGTGTTAAGTCAGGACCAGACAGGGTATTAACACACAGGATCTGTCTGAACGACGTGCCTGGTATAATTAACCAGTCTGAAAAAAAGAAAGGTGCTGCCCTGTTAGTAATCAGTGTTAGAGTAAAGAGTAACACAACAGAGCAGAGTTTTGCTTTTGTTTGTGCCAATTTCACTCAAACATCAGGAGCACGCTCATCTTGCTCAGACATGTGTCCTGTATGGCAGTCCTCCTGTTGTGGGTTTGAGTTAAGCTCATGGCCGGTGTCAAGTATGAAGTCCTCTTATGCTGCCGTTCCTAATTTCGCTCATAACTGTATGCCAGTTAAAAAAACAACATCAATATAACACAATAACAATGTCGGGCCTCGTCATTGTAAACCTTGTATGTAGTGAACATCATGTCATGGAAAGCAAAAAAAAGGGCAGCAACAGAAATACCCTTGACAGAATGGTCAGTTAGGTTAATGTTTACAAGCTAACAATCAATCTTCCAGAGTTTGGCAGTTCACCAAGTTAAAAATCACCTTAATGTAAACTGACAAATTGACATACTATAAGGGGGAAACACACATGTTCAGTTTAGTTAATAGTGAGGATCATAAACATTAACGTGTACGAGCAGAGGCTGTAAAGGGCTTTACAGATGTCACTGTAAATGACAAGAAAAGATAGGGAGAGAAAATATTCTTAGTTTGGGTCATTTCCTTTCTGCAGATATTCTGTTTCTACACTGTCATCTTGTAAAAACCATTCAACTCTATTTTGACCTAAAAACAATACTGTTCCTCTTGGCTCCTACAAGTTGGCAGTTATTGTTGAACTGCTGTCCCGTTTCTTCCCCTTCTTTATGTTCTGTTTAATTCATGGACTACAGAAGACGTTTGTGTTTATGTCCCTCTTGTCCTTATGCACTGGGCAACATGTCTGTGTCTGTCGTCTAAATCAATAGCATTGCTACCGTGTTACTTGAAAATGGTATTATTAGTATTTTTCAGGCAAATCAACAAAAAAACAAAAAACAAAAAAAGGTTAAATGATGATGTTTTGTTCCCCTCTCACCTCAACACAAGTCTCTATCTCACTGTACTGGTTCATGATGGGCAGTATGGTCTCCATGCTGCTGTGTTCCACCAGGTCCGACTTGTTGCCCACCAGGATCAGAGGAACCCTGAATACACAACAACACACACGCAAAAGAGTACTTGTCTTTTATGTACTGTTGTATTTTTTCCTCCCAGAAAAGCTGTGACTCATTTCGCAGTGAAAATCTCACAACACCAAAGGGAGAACAAGGCCGAATCTGCTCTTCCACCGCTGCTCCCTGCTTACAGAGAAGCATTTGACAGACATTGTCCACCCTTTATTGCCAAATCATTTCCAATTAAAGTATCTAGCACTAGCTCCATAAGTTGCTAAAATTATATGCTGACTTGCATGTTGATGATGTCACCATGCAATGTTTTGCACAAAGCTTGGAGCGGTTAAGGAGAGATCACCTTAGCTTACACCGTATTTAAAAAAAAAAAAAAAAGAAAAAGAAAAGGGTAGATAGATACATTTTTGGCCAAATAATCACAATCTCACTACAGGAACATCATATATTTGAATAAAAAGAGTGAAAAAATACTTTAAAATACAAAGGGAGAAGATCACCCAAACTATTTACATATGTAGAACCTGTAGGAACATCTTAATCCAGAGATCTGGAAAGAAAGAGTGAGAAAGAAGCCGCCTGCCCTACATGCCACACACTGACTACATGCACACAGCGCAGGAGGAGAGGGAGAGAGAGACCTGCAGCACGCACAGGATCAAATAACAATATAATATATTCCTCGCCTTTTCCCTGATGGACTGAACACAGAGGCAACACAGTGTACACCCTGTGACTTTGGGTCATCACTTCAAACACTAGTAGAGGGATTCCATGGCTGTGTCTTTTGCACACTTTCCACTGGGTTGATCGTGCATTAAGAGCTGGCGGTGCTGTGACAAACGGCGCCCTCTCTTCACCCTATTATTTCACTGCCCAAAATTGAGTAATTCGAGTTCACACCTGCTGTCCTTGTCTGTGTTCTCCGTAATGAGGGGGATCCAGTGGCTGGTCACCTATGGAAAACAAAAGGTAGAAAAGATAAAAACATAAAAGATCATCACTATTTTGAAAGACAACTTCAAATTAAAGTGACACGCAGTCACACTGATAGTCTCACAAGTTATACTGCTTTACAAACATATTATGGAAATGCTAGCAACAGAGCTATCTCACCTTTTCTATAGATGTCTTGTTGTTGACAGAGTAGACAATGCAAATCACATTTGCCTATGAGAGACGCAAACACAGACCATTAGGCTTATACCTTGACTCAGCACTTATCTCCATGTTAACAGAAAAGTGCAACACACTGACTGACCTTGGCAATCTCCTGAAACAACTGCTCATCTGTCTGTTCTGCCTCTGAAGGAGAAAGAAAATGTGCTACCGTTAAAACCAGCAGAGTGCTCTTCTTTCTGATTTGGAGACACAATTTTGTATATTTACAATTTCACAAAAAAAGATTACCAAAATTGAATACAGTTAAATAACCAAAAAACATTTGTCAGCCACTGCAGAGTCAAAGAAAGAAACAGTCACAGGCTTAAAGTACCTGAATAGTCCACAATGTGCGTAGGAACTCTCTCTGGTGTGACATCTGCAGGTATTGTGATTTCCTCAGCTCGGTAGGGAACCTAGGGTGAACATAACTTGGCTATCACTTACATGGACATGTTTGCAATTGATTAGAGGTCTTCAATACTACAGTCAAATCTGACATAATTATTTATCCATACCACATTTGGGAACTCCTCGCTGACCAGGGACATGATGAGAGATGTCTTCCCCACTTTGGCTGCCAAGGGACGATGAAACAAGAGGAGGGAGAGTTCAGTACAAATGAGAAAGACTGTTCCGGAGATCCTCCCATACACCCATTACAATTTCTATTAATATTTTAGCTGTAAGGACATCATTTATTAATCTAACATGACAGTAATTGTCACTGAGTGTAACATGCCATTGAGGCATGTGACTGGGAGACAGACTTCACATTATGGACATTAATACAAACCACAAGGCAGGTTTCAGTGATGATGGGTGCAATCTTTCATCCTAGCACCGTTTAAAAATCACCGGACTTCCCCGCGACTTCCTGCCAGAGACCCTCTTAAATTACAAACGTCATTCCTAACTGCTCTGTTAATAACCTGAAAGCAATCTAATTTCTAAAACAGCTGAGCCTCGTGCTGAGAAGTAACCACAGAGTGAAGGTGGTTTGATTCTGGAAAATAAAATCCCCCATCTGCCTGGAGTTCACACATCCCTAAATTCAACGATATCCCATGAATTCAATGATGATCTGTAGTGATATCAATGCTCTCTTCAGGATAGCAATATCTTATGTCTGTCTTTCTGTTGGGTAGGACCTAAACATATATTTTTCATCTTTTTCAAGAGTGTCCCGGCCAAGATATGCAGCAAAAACAATAGGTTAGAGACAGACAAATTAAAACACAATAAACACACACCAGAAGTTAAGCTAAAGGGATGAAAGGACTGAAATGAACACCATCATCATGACACTGGTCTGGTTGTCAGCATCTCATGCCTAGCTGGTAGCATCAGTGCACAGTGCAGTCAATTACTGCTGACCAACACAGTGTGAATGACAGCTTTACTTACGCTCTCCCACTAATAATATCCTCACGTCCTTGCGCATCTTCTCCGGCGTCGACGAGCTCGGTAAAGTGGTATGTGTGAAACATTTACGCTTCTGTCTGGATGAAGGATACAGCCAGCCAGCTCTCCTCGGCCTGGCTTGCGTGCTAACGGCTACGTTCGCATTTCAGCTCCGGTTTACGCTGGTTCAGAAGAGACGGTACACCGGTAGATATCTGTACTATCCTCTAGATATCCGGGATACTAACAAGGTGTTTTACTATATTCTAGCTGCCTGTCACAGTCAGGTCAGTCAGTCCTGTCGCTGATGTGTCCAGCCAGCTAATCTACACATTAACTTCACACTGCTTTCCGCCACGCCCCTCCGATTCAGCTGACTGAGGCGAGCAAAGATCGTATATTGCTAACAGAAGCATTTGACGTCTTTTGAAACTAATAAATACAATCACAAATTGTAACTTAAGGTACAGACCCAAGATCCTAATATTAACTTAGACTTAGCTCTAATTATGATGATGGTTAGCTTGATATTTCTGGTACTGGAAGAATGGCTCGGAGTGAGGCGCTTGTGTTTTTCCCCAGCTCGACAGCGCCTGTTAAAGACCGTGGATGTGGTCAAACCCCGAGCCCTACGGTGGAGACCCAAGACGCAAGTAAAGCAACAACGCTACAGGTTCTGCAGCGTCTGTTTAATGCACACACATTTACAGAAATGCACCATGTAAGCACAATATATAACAAAGGTCTACAAAGTAGCCCTTAAGCTTCTACTAGACAGGGCCTCAAGACTAAGTATCATGCAGGTGTTGCTTTAAGGCTCTATCTTTCGATTTATAGTAAATAATATTAAAAGCAGGAATCAATTGTGTATTCAGTTTATTAAAATTATGAAGAGCTTTCAGTGTTAGGCTACAACTTTTTTGACAGCTACAATGAAACAGCATAAGAAAGATGAGTTAAACAGAAACTACAAAAAAAAGCACAATTATACATCAACTAGCCTATAGTCCTTATTTTTAATAAATACAATATTTGGTTCCAGTTTATTCATAACGCATTGCATTGTGGCAACATCAATGGCAACTTTAACAGATATTGCTTCTGAAATGCATCGATCTTACGAAGGAGCAGCGGTACTTAGTAAAAGAGAGAGTTTGTCTCCATTTTTTAAATCCCCACTGACAAGTTCAGGAGCATCTTTTGAAAGTAAGGCTTTCAGTCTCTTATGTCCAAGAAGGATTGTTATTGCATCCTGAACTCCTTCAAACCAGCAGGTGGAAATCTTCCAGTTATTTTCCCCTTCTCAAATTGGCTTCATCTATACCAAAGAAAGAGAGAGGAGTGTGTGTGCACAAATTAAGTCATGTTTATGGCATCTGATACACACACACCAAGGACACAAGCTAAAGTGTAACAACAGTATCTTACTAGTGTAGTCCTCTGGGGTCATAGGTTGAGAGATGACCTTTCTGAAGGCCTCTAGCCACTCCCTCTGCTCCTGCTCATGCTCACACATGAACACGTACGGCCTGTCTGGAGTCTGCAGCGTGATGCTGAAGTGCCAGCGGCCTCCCCTTGTGCTCCGGCCGCTGCTCTCTGAAACAGAGTAGCTATGGCTCTCTGTGCCAATGAAGACAGAACCCAGCTCCATAGCATCCTAACAGTCAAAACAAATAGCAGAGAGATGCGTTTACAGAAGAGCACAAGTGTAGTTAACTGCAAACACTCTGTATTGTTTCAAATCAGGCTAACATCTGCATTTGATTAAAATCTGGAAATGCTGTCCACTTCCAAAAAAGGCAGTTTGTTTGAATGCATAATCACTGTATTTTTTTTTAGAGCATATTAGAATTATTGTTCATTATTATTAATATACATATATAGGTACTATTTTGGATTTATTTATTTATTTACACAGTCACTTTTCACACGCACTGTAGACACTGTGGTATTATCTGTTAATTACCAGTGGAGTTTTAAAATATAGAAGCTTTCTGTTTATTGAGCACAGTATGAACCACCTCTTCTTGAATGGCTCCCGTTGCTGAAAACACACATACACGAACACACACACACAGACAAAGGGGCATAGAGGGAGAGAAAGAAAGACAAAGAAAAGAAGGAATCAAATTAATCTGTCTTATATAACAATGATAAATAAATCCAATAGATTTCTTTGATAAATTCAGACAGCTGACAGACCGTTGGGCCAGTTTTCTCCATGTACCCCTCCTTCAAGGAATGTCTTGTTATCTGAGGTATTAACTGTGCAAAGAAACACAGGTAACACTGTTAACTGAGCAAACGTTGCAGTTTAACACTTTAACTTTCACAATCTATCGAAGCTAACTGTTTTGAAAATTTGTCTTACGTCATTATCTCGAAGAGTGGGATGTTTCTTCTGGAGGTACGCCAAGCGCGTTGCCCGAATAGCATTGAACAAGGATACAATTTCCTATAAGGCATCAGATATAGGAGAGCATTTGAGGAAGACTAATAAACACACTGCATCCATGCAAGTGTACTGTCTTGACAGTTTCATACATTTTAGGGGAAAAAACAGAGAGCTTCTTGTTGTTATTTCTTCATAGTCTTGACCATGACACACATATCTTTGAGTATGTTAAATAAAATTCATATGTGTGGAGATTAGCTGATGTGCCTTTTTACATTTTAAGGTTGTCCTTGTTCTAGCTTATAACATATTGGGATATATCAGTGGTGTGCTAATGGATTTATTTGATGTTTATCACCCTGTTAGTCTATATATATATATATATATATATATACACATACATACATACATACATACATACATACATACATACATACATTTTACCACACCCATACACATTTTGGCATGGCAAGTTTGACCTGGTGTGAGATTTAACGTTAAGACACTCTGTACATGCACTGATGCGGTGTCCACGCGACAGGTTTTGTCTGCTTACATTTGCTAAGTTAAGACATTTATCTGTTTAAAGTGAAAATAGAATAGCACTACAACACTTGAGCTCACCTGTCCGTTCTCATGATAAACAAACAGATTTCTCATACGTCCGTCGTGCAGAAAGGAGATCTGCAGACCGTGCGCATGGCAGATCTTCTCTGGCTGGAAAACTGCATTCAGGTCCTTCATGGAGATTATGGCTTTGGGGAGCTTGGACTTGGTTTTAAAGAGAGGATTGAGGAAGGATTAGAAACAAAAAGGTGTTGGACTGTAACCTGTGTATGCTCATAAAACATTGTAAACTAAATGATGATATGGCAAACGAATGACCCACATCCTCTTTGAGAAAGTATCTGAGGGTGAAGTCTTTCCGGGAAAGCAGGAAGATCCTCTTAAAAAACTGCTTTTTGTGTTTGCCCTTTTTCCACAGTGTTGACTCAAACTGGTCTGGGTTAGACACATAAATAAATAAAAGAGAGGGAAAGCAACAGACAAAACAAATGCAGAACTCTGAATCTTGTGCTGATGGGAATAATATTTCTATGTCAGAATAACTGCAGGATAATTACCTGAGCTATAAAATTGATGAAGATAGTTGTTTTCTCCTGTGAATTCTCTTCTTTCATACTTTGCACGGATCCATTGATCTTTAAGAACACTAAAAGCAACGCAAAACACCCAATTACCACGTCCTTATGGATGAAACACAAGTTTTTAAGTAAATGCATGAGTCTAATGCATACTGTCTGTTGTAGTAGCTCCACCTTAGTGCTCTTACTGTTTGTTTACCACAATGTACCTCTCCACTCCTATTCACTAAAAACGCTATTAGTTGAGTCTTCACTTTTCACTTCCTCTTCCTCACTAATGAAGTGAATGGACGGTGAACGCGTTGACGGTTACTCACACGCAGTCTTTTTGTTGAGGTTGGTAAACGAAGCCAGGGACACACTTCTCATAAATGGCTTTGGCTGCTGAATTTCCCCTTTCCCGCATGAACTGCAACCACAAGTTTAACAAAAAACAAAAGTTGAGACAAGACAATATTCATTCACTTCATTTTGTGTCTGTAGATCCCCGTCTTGCAGAGCAGGACTACTCCATTTGCAAGACAACTGACTTAATAAAACCAAGTCATCCAAGACTCATGAGACGGATCCCAGAATAGAGTATTAACACGGTGGTAAGATTAGGTTTCAAGACTCAAAATTGAAAGGTTTTATCTGTCACATGCTTATAGAATATGCAGCAAAGTGACATATCTAGAGGCAATGCTACAAAGTAATAAAGAAAAGTGTGAAATAAAGAAAAACACATAGAATGAGGGGAATGAATTAGCAAAGGAAAAAGGAAATATAAAGAATAAAAATTCAAAGGTAAACATTTATCAATATGTATATACCTATTAATATTGTGCCAGTGTGAAGTGGATGGTGCACATTTTTAATATATAAAAATGTACATTGAATAAACGATCAATACATGTTATTAGTCAGCCATTTAAAATGACTACAAACAAGATATCTATACCTCTACAAGTGAATCTTCCCAGAGATCCAAGCGTATGGATTTCACTTTGCTGACAGCAGGCAAGTTACGATGAAGCCCCGAACAGTTCAGGCACACAAAGATACCAAGAGTGTAGGATGCCCAGTCAGGCTCTGTGAGCAAAACACATAGCACAATGTTTACACTGTTAGAAGGAACTAAATAGGCCTACTCATTTAACTCTAGTTGTGGGAGGAGCAAATACAGACCACAGTACAATAAAAGTGACAATAACAGTTTAGGGTAATGTGCACTACAAATCTGATGTTACATTGAACAGAAAGTTTAATTTAAGCATTTAATTTCTTTCTCTCACACAGACACTCACACTCTAAAGCTGATGATACACAGGGCAACTTTTTGAGCAATGTTGCTGGTCAATCTTGCTGGAGGCAAGTCCGTCTATGATTTGAACGGATAGCGGCGGTGCGGGGCGGGTGGTCGGGTGGTGGAGTGGTGGGGGAAGGGGATTACGGTAGTAATCTTTACTCATTACCACTGACGGCAACGTTGCCCAACACGAGTGCTCTAAAAGTTGCTCCGCGTATCATCAGCTTAACAACTGCTGGTCAGCGACGGCAACAGTGTCGGGGGGGGCTATGCGAGGAACAATGAGGTCATTCTGCAGAATATACAGCAGCCACCACTTACCCTAATGAAAGTTTATTTTAAAACGTGACTTGGCTGTAAAATATTACTTTGGAGGTAGTTATGTTAACAAACAACGTCACATATCCTGATGGCGCAGTTTTCCATTCTTTACACTTATATAAATAAAGAAAACGTGTTCATTCATAAACAATGTTGATATCATTTAAAAATAATCCTATTGTGGTCATAAAGCTTTGTCAGTGTACTCACCGGGAGCTCCACAGTCAGCGCATACGTTGTTACCTGGCTGTTGCACCAAATCGAACAGGATTTTGTTATTTCTATCCAGACTGGCCATAGGTAAAGGCAGTTTGCTTCTGTCAGACTGACAGCTAAGTACCAACAAAAGAGCTACTAGGTATTAACTCCATATTGTTTTTGCGCATTAACTGATGTAGAGCTAGTCTGCTCTGTAGCAGGTGAAAAACACAAATCCTTCTCACTGGCCAGTGGCCCAGCATTTCCTCTTACCAGCACAGCATCATGAAGTTTATTGTTCTGCACACAAACGCAGAGGTCCAGAAATAACAGAGAAAGGAAGTGGAACAGACGTCACCATGTACCAGGGTGACTGACTTACAATGTCATACTGATAGACTTGTATGTAGCTCATAGAAAACTGTGTTTGGCTGGTGTGGGGGAGATGTTAGAGGCACACTGTTGTACATTTAGGCTTATTTTGCAATTCATTAAATGCAGGCTAGACATAACAAAATACATATCTTTATTAATTGGAGACTTTGTAAATAAATACACTGAAACATTAAATGCCAACCTGTAACAATTTTCTAGCTCACCCTAAACCTAACTGTACTTGACTGACTCTCCTGTTGCGTTTTTTGTTTTCTTTAGTTTTTGCACTTGTTAGGGCAGGACAATTTTTACATTTATCTTTTTTAATAGTAGCTATACAGATTTGGATGCCCTTGTTTAATTCCCAGTAGAGCTCTATTCAACTTTAACCTGAGCAGAGGTCTAATCACATTCTTCACAAACTATTAATTATTTCATGAGGTCTGGTTTATCAGCACTAATTAAAACATTTTTATCCTACTATTTTATTGAAAATATAAATTTAGAATAATTAACTTGTTATCAATAAGTATAAGCCCATGTCATGTGTAATAGTGTAACTGACCAGATGAGTCTACACTGTGACTGTGTTTTGGATGAAGAAATGGCCCCTCTCAGTGTTGCATTACTGTGTAAGCAGCATTTTCATATTTCATCTGGTGGAAGTTTGAAATTTGAACTACAAATAGTCAACTACTTTATGTGGTTGCATAGTTTAATCTATTTCAATTCAACCCATTTTATAAACTATAAATCACATTTTATGGATGTCAGATCTTAATCAGAGAAATAAGTAAAGCTGCTAAATATAGTTAGAGTAGAAGTATTAGGTGTCATAAAATACTAAAGTACTTATGTTCAGTTCTTGAGTAAATAGGCTATAGTTTAGTTACAGCCCACCACTGGTAGTGGTGCTGTTAAATTGTATTGCACTGTACTAAGATAGGTTTATTATATTCAGTTGAGTCTACCCTCACTCACTAATATAATGCGGTATGTAAACATAAAAAATTAAAAAAAAAAATCAACCCCAGATAAATTAGTCCCATAGGCTGTATCTAAGAAGATTAGTCCTTTCTCAGTGACTCTACACACCGCCATACAGCAAGTGGCAGTGTCGGCCCCGCAATCCGCCAGGAAACACGAAGAACAACTCCGGAACCAATGGAAGTGGTCTGCGGTGCCACGCCGGGTGTCGAAAGCCGTCGGACAATAACCGAAAGAGCAAGAAAAAGTGGTTCAACCTGGATGATGTTGTAGCTAAAACGAACTATTACTTATTTAAATTAACGAGGATGTGGTTCGCCAGGCGATTTCTGTCCTCGGTCGCTCAGAAAAGTAGGTTTTAGTAGTGACATTTGTCTCTTACCTGCTGTTTGCATTCATTTGAATTAGCTAGTTGTATGTATGTTCAGCAAGTTTTAACTGCTAACTAACTTCAGCGTTTACAGTTTGTTAGTATCCCCAGTTGACATTTTTTTTGTGAATTAATGCACTATTTAAGCCCGACATCTAACGTTATTTGTTAAGTCCACAATAACTTACACCAGGGCTCTCTTACTCATTTGTGTTGAGATCATACAGGTCGCATTCTTTCAGATTGTCACCAGTCAGCTCCCTCTTGTATTTCCCCTGCAGGACTGTACGCAGGACAGTTCGGCCTGTTCCGTCGCCCTCAGCACGGCTCCCTCCCTGAGCTGGAGCTGCGGTACCTGCAGTGCACATGTTGCTGGCGGAGCCGGGTTCCCGTGGCAGGCTTTGAGACCCTGGACGCCACCCTCTCCTCCTCTTCTCAGCCCTGCAAAGAGGACAGCAGACCGCTGGATGCATGCTACACCTCCGAGCAACGAGACGTCATCCTCCAGCTGCTCAATACCGCCACTCCGTCGGTGCTGGCCGGCGTCAAGCTCCTGAGAGGCCGCAAGTCGCTCAACATTGTGGAGTACAGGACTAAAAACGGACCCTTTAAAACTCTGGAGAGTGTGGTGAATGTGCCGCTGCTGAAACACAAAAGTGCGGTCACAGTCTTCAACTCCATCCTCAACCCGGTGAAGAAAGAGAGGAAAGTGAGGATTCAGCTGGCCAAGTTTATCAGGCCAGAGGTTGACCGGTCCTGGTTGGAGGTGCGGTTCTGATCCTGTGCATGTCTATTGGTCAACACTCCCACATTTCCACTCACTTGCCCTTGTCATTATTTGATATAAAAGCTTATTGTAAAGTAGGGCTGGACGATATGCAAAAAGATAATCACATTGCAATAACTTTGACCCAACCCCCCCCAAAATAAATGCAAAATTAGTCATGGTTTTAGTGGGAATGCATTTCATTTTCAGAAATAAAAATGATGATTATTTAACTTTTTGCTGGGGTCTGTACCAAACATCCCTTACATCTGGAGAATATGATTTGTAGGAGGGGGTGTCTCTGCAGCACCAGGGTGCTTCATTTATCTTTGACTTTAGTTTTTTAAATCAAAAATTTGATAGTGTAAAGCCAGAGTTATAAACATAACTTAACCAGGGTGGCTGAGGAAAGACTTGTCTTTTTTTTCTTGGGGATGTGAGCTCAAGTCTCTGTGTTGACAAGCATCCGCCTTAGACTGTGGGGTTGGGTCAGTTAAAGATGCTTAAAGGGGTCCTCATACAATTTACAAATGATGCAGCAGAGGAAGAGATATTCTGACCTATAGTCCCTAGTATGGGTTAAGCTGCATCCTACATTTCTCACAGTAACACTCATCCCTGTCAAACACCCCGTTTGTAACACAGAATTTGTGTACATGTTGTCCCCTAGCTCAATAAAGTCACTTGAGTTAACTTTCCTGACAAAACTCTCCACAAACAGAAGATATTCCAAACTGACTTTGACACGTGACATAAGTGGAGTGTAGGGCAAGGCGGCCCCCACTCCTGTTGGCTAGTTGGCCCTGACCTTTGACTTCCCCGTGATAGATCCCGTGTTCTTATCTCATTTCAATTGTAAAACAAAATGTTAACATGTAAAATGAGAAAGCAGGATAATTCACTATGACCACCTGTCATGATTCTGTATTTCTTCACTCAGGAAGCAAGTTCCATTGTGTCACTAGTATGTGGGACTAATAAAATCGCCTGGACTCATGTGAACCGTGGGATGACGGTTCTTGATTGGCAACAGCTGGAATGCCCAAATTTCTTGAGGGGAACATACATGGCTTCGGCTTACTTGAATGACGTAAGACTACCATCCAGAGTCCATGTTATTATATAACACACTGACTAATCTCATGACTTTTTGTAGGTGAAGCTGTCATCTTTGTGTTTTAACTTGTTAGTAACATTTGGTTGGAACTTGCAGTACAGAATGTAAACCCGTATACAGCCGCACAATATGTAGTTTTTCTTTTCTGCCATTAGGTCACCGCAGTTGTGGCACTCCTCCCGCCAGCGGACTTCTACATAATAGAGAAATCCTCCATCTCAGTCCAGAATACGGCCCTGTTCCCCATCATGGCCCACATGAGGACTGTGGAGGCCATGCTGTTTGCCCTGCTTGAGCCACGAAACTCAACACCAGAGTCCAACATTCCTCCCAGGTGGGAAAAGGGGATTTCATAATAAAAAAACATCTTCTTTTTTTGTGGCAACCGTGTTGAAGTCGGCTCATGAAATGACTTGTCACAATTTCCTTTCTTCATTTGCAGAGTTTTGAACATGATGCGTACTGCTGTTGGACGTCACTTTGGACTCATGGTGGGCGAGTCACGGACCAGCGGGGCACAGACGGTGCGACAGCTGATGACTGAGTCGGTGACACAGAAACTTCCCAGGATAAACTTCCCCCCAGAGCTGCTGGTGAAGCACAGGAATTCTTTCCAAATAGGCAGCAGAAGAGGAGGGGAGGAGCTCTGTGACGCCCTGCTTCAGGCTGTGGCTTTTTACGAGCTGCTCAGTGAATCTTCCAGTTAGCCACCACATGGACCGATCTCATGCCCCGGCTACGCTCTACATAAAGCATACTTCCCGAGATAACACTTAGGACAGTGACCATATGAACAGATTTGGTGGTGGTTGATGGTAATGGTTAAAATATTAAATTTTCTTACTGTTACAAAAAAAACTTGGATACTGTTTTTTGGGAGACGTGAGTGTTGCTACGGTGTTATTATCGCTGTCGAACTTGTTCGATTTGGACACTAGCATAAAGTAATAGCTGTCTGCCATCTTCCTGCTGTCTGAGGATTTTCACTCCTGTTGGTTTGTGTTTGAAAGGTTTTAAGGATTATGTATCAAAGACTAATAATTAAAAAAAAAACAAAAAAAAAAACACTGTACTGATCTCACCTGAACAATCAAAGTCCTTTATATAAAAAATACATTTTATTTTCTTTTCATGGTTCACACATACATGTAAAAATAAAACATGATTTCTCATCTCAACTGCATTAAATTCATTTGACAGTATTTAGAAGGGGACAGTAATTCATGTAAAATGAATGCACAGTAGAATAAATACTGACTAGGGTAAGGCGAGGTAGTGAGGATGTGAGCTTCGCTCTGAGAATTCTTCTGCCAGGTGTTGAATAGTTGACTTTGAGAGACCCAGGTGTAATCTGCTGAGGTACTTCAGAAACCTAATGTGAGGAGTAAGACATTTTAATTTTGTTTCTGCAAATACTGGGTCATATTTTTTTACAAAATTACATTAAACAGTCAAATTAGGGTTCAATACTTGGAACTAACATTTTGTCCAACAGTAATTCAAATGGAAGACTTAAATGATAACATCTGTTGGCTCTGATCTAACAAAAACTATTATAAATTATATTATAAATTCAGGAGGAAGCAGTGTGGTTTAAAATACTTAAAAACTACCATCATCTACTTAAAAACTACCATCATCTACCTCACGGTTAACACTGACTACCATGATGTGGCTGGGTTTGTTGTAAAGGAGTTAAAAAACAGTGCTATAATTTTATATGATTTGCTATTTGAAGTGATGACAGTCTGCCTCTTTAAATGAAATTAAAATGGTGTGTCTGGCTCACCTGACTGGCTCCTCTTTCTGTTGCTGTTCTCTCTGAAAGCGACAGATGTAACGGAGGACTGGCATGTAGTCCACACTGACAGCTTGCCTGTTCCCCAGCAGGCTGAAAGATTCACTGCCAAGCACTGTCCTGTTCAGCTCGTACCTCCTTTGGGACACACTGGAGGGGACAGGCACCAGTATGACATGGGGAAAAACAGACATTCTTCTGATGATGTGGACTGTGTCCTTTCCCAGATTCCAGAAAATTAAGGTAAGCCATTGCATGAATGGAAAATACTATATATTTTACTAAAACACCAAATGCATCCAGACTGAAGTGACAGGTAAATAATTTGAATCAGTATTGAGAAGGTGAATAGACTCACCTTGGTGCACACAGAGGTTGAAAACTAAAGCGGAAGCTCTGTCTTTTGGAAGAGGCGGGCAACGACAGTCTCTCCACCAGCCTCCCCCAGCTTATGTCTCCCAGTTCCTGTCTGTGTTTTTGGACTTCAGTCCATGCCTTGGACACCTGCCAACAGCACCTGTGACACCCCAAACCCTCAACAACAGCCTGGACTTCTGCCAGCCTCTCCTGGCTCCAACTCCTTCCCCCCCCCTCCTCGCTCATCTCATCCAACAAGCCATCTTTTATCTCAGCTCCTGTCCAGGCAAACGCCTCAGGTCTGCATGAGCCCGAAACAAGCGGCACTGCGGCTGGCATTGTGGCATCAAGGTATGACATGAGGTCAAAGAAGTCAGCCAAGGCATCCAAACAGTAGGTTGTCACTTTGGCTGCATTTTCTTCAGTCTTATCTCTTGAATGAGCCCTCTTTGACGATAATGATGGTCTTGGAGGAGTTTGTGTCAAACTGGAAGATGACGTGGTGTCATATTTCCCCCTGCTAAGCGTGGAGTTACTCCTGACAGATATGCTGTTGGTGGCTGACGCCTTTGGACTGACATTTCCATCCAGCTGCTGGATTTGAAGGTCAATGTCAGACAGCGCCAGCTCACTCTGCAGCCCAGAACAAGTCCCCCTGCCCACGATGTGGACTGAAGTTCCCTTGGCCTCGATGGGAAGAAGGAGCTCCAGGTTGGAGTACAGAAGAGGCACACCTCCTCTCCAGCTCTCAGCTAGAAGCCTCAGGAGCCTGAGCATGTCTATTTCAGTCCAGTACCCACACTGAAAAATTAAAAAATATTTACAGATGAAGTTAATTTTTCTTTAGATACAAGTTTACAGATTTCATATACACTCAGTGAAGATGACAGGACTTGCCTTTAGAAGGTTACACAGTTGGTTTTGGCTCACAGGGGGGTGACCCAGCATGCTAGCAGTGCAGCCTGTGTCATATTGAGGATGTTGGAAGTCTGCATTGTCTCCTCTTTCAGTAACATTTGAGCCTATATTAGGAAATTGAGAAAATTCCTGCAAATCAGCGCTGGTATTGAATGTTTTTGGTAACAAAATCTACATCATGATTGTGATTCATTTAGACCAACTTACGCTGTACATGTGTAGGCTCCTTAGGCGAGCCTCCACTCTGAGACGCCCGTCCTCTACCACTCTGCACCCACAGCTGCAGTTGCAGCAGGCAGCGCCTGACGTCACCTCTGAAAAGTCTGATCAGGCTGCTAACGTCGTCCAATTCCAGTCGCACATTCTCAGCCAGACCCACCAGCTGCAGGTAGCTACAGACATTCACCTTGGAATAGATGGAGTAAGTTTATGACAAACTGGGCCAATCCAGCTTATATTTGCACTAATTATTCTGCATGTGTGTGGAGCCCTTAATAGTGCAGCCAAGTGCGACCTAATTCAGGAAACATGATTTCACACTGATGATGTACAAAGGTGTAGTGATAAAAACATACCACTGATGGGGTTTTGAAAATGATTTCCTCTATGCCGCAGCTGAATCTCTCTCTGAATGAGGGATCTAAGGAAGACATTTATTTAGCATCACAGCTTGTTCTCAAGTCTGTTCTATTCAAAATTACACCGTGTGAGTGTTTACCATTGGTGGTCAGAATGACTGGTCGTTTAGTGGTTGTCATGAAAGTCTTGATGGCTGCGAGGAAACCAACATCATCATCAAATATGACATCAACCTGGGGGAGTAGACAGTTGCAGATGGATCAGCCCAGACCAAACACAGGTTGTGTGCCCTCTCATAGCCATTAAATTATATGTCTTACAGTGTGGGGTTGCTGAATGGTTTACCTCTTCAAACAGAATGAGTGATGTGGCTGTCTTTTTGTTCTGTGGCACTGTTTGATCACAGCCTGGTGATGGGTTGCCGGATTTCTTGCTGTCTGGTTTTTCAGATGGCGACAGGCCACTAAAGTGTAAGTGATCTGCTTTGGCCTTCATCTTAAAATAGTTGGCCAAAGTGACTGTGGCTGGGTTAGCTTTTCCTTTGCGACTGGATTGGCCAAAGGTCTGTGCTGCTCTCTTTTTTGGGTTAGATGTGACATTTCTCGATGGCACTGCTTTTCCTGTTAAAGAAAAAAACACAAAGGCCTGTAAAATATGTTTATATGACATTGAGACCTCCACTACTGTCTACCGAAACACTACATAAACCTGACAACATTAGGTTTTTCACTTTTTCACAAAACAATCTCCAATGTTGCAAAGTAAGCTAGGAAGGATTTTGTATAATATACTATATTTAAAATATTTATTTGTATGCTTCTTATTACGTCCTACCAGGTAAAGTCTCAGATTTAGGAGTGCAGCTGTAATTGTTGAAATAAGTTGGTTTCAGTGGGTCCTTCCCCGACATCTCCACTAGGTGGGACTGGGTAGCCTCCTTCAGCTGGGAAAGCACCTGGCGGCCGCTCCGCTGTGAGGAGCAGTTTACCTCAAATACCTTTGATGAAAAGGAAAAAGACAAATTAAAGGATAAATCCTCTTATGTAAGTGTGATGTCCAGATGATTCATTGCCGTGTAAGCAATGTAGAACCTGGTGAAACTCATGATTTGGTCCTGTGGTACGGGCCACAAAATATCAACATTTGACGAGTAATCCATTTTGAGACTCAATTTCAAAATTGCCCTAATAACCGTTTTTATGGTCAAATATAAACTGGTTGTATGTGTGAACCCCTTAACCTTTTTCAGTTGTTTTATATTCATCTCAGGCATCTTTCAAAGCCTACTTTGGATTAGATTTGAAATATGGCAGCATGGACTCAAAGATAATGGTCAAGTTTGATTCCAACCTTGAAGCCAAGCTCCTGACAACAGGCATACACCGAGGCAGTCTTGCCCACACCTGGAGGTCCTGTGATCAGCATGGCGTTACACAGCGGCTCCTCTGTGTCTTCCTCTGCCCCAGCCTCACCCTGGAAGTCTCCACAGTCCCATGAGTCTGCACATGAGGACAGTTATTACTTAACCAACTGAAAATCCCACAAATCAAAAATTCTGTGAAATCCTCAGTCAGTAAAATAACTCTATAGTCATGTGTATTACCAAAAATAAGCCATTTGGTTATGGCTAATTAGAAACCACATTAAAAATGACCCTGAGCTGATATACAAGAGCAAAAGCTAAGTGTGACAAATGCCAGCCCATACCAATACTGTTGTCTTCTCGTTTCCTTTCCTCCATCTTTCTCCTCTCGTCACACTCAGCTCTTAGTTTCCATTTCTTCAACCAACTGAATTCCAGAGAAACACCACACTTATTTCAGGTCCAATGTATCAGTGAAAGAACCAGGGGGCTACTTATAGAAAACTCACCATTGCAGTTTATTTACAGACGCAGAGTTGCCAACGACTTCACTTGAATGCTGAGGACTGTATTTGTCCGTCCAGGGAATATCCCCAAAACTGTAATCTAGACAAAAGGGGGGAAATGTTCCTGCAATTTAAAGGATATAAAACATAAAAGTATTTATGTTCAAAAAAACAATCAGCATATGACAAGTTTACCTCTTTGGAGAATGTCAGAGGGTTTGAGAGACTGGAAGTAAGATTCTGTGCAATTTATCAATCCGGAGCCCGGCTCACAGTTGTTCACCAGGCCTGCTGGGCTCCCACTTTGCTGCTTCAGTCTGTGAGTGCGACTTAGCTTGTTTCTTCTGGGCTGCTCCTTGGCTGTCAGGACAGTACTTTCCTGGACAACCTGCACTGACATGTGACAGTAACCCATACCAACGAGACCACACTTGGGACGTTTGGGTACCCTCTCAGTGCTTTCATTTCCCCGTTTCCTCTTCTCTTTTATGTGGTTCTGTAGGGAGCGTTGATGAGGGGAGTTTCCTGTTTTGGAAAGGAGAGAGAGGCGACTGGTTCAGTTGGATTGCTAACCAAAGCGATGCTTATTGAGAATAATAACACTGCTGCTCATTTTCACCTGTGGATAGAGAATTCTGCAGCCTTTCGCTGGCCTTCTTCTGAAAAGTGCTGAACACTGTTCGGGCTGGAAATGCTGGGTTAGATGTTTGGATTTCATCCAGACAGCAGTGCAGAGCCGAGGGTGACAACTGTCCTCTCCAGGAGGGCCCCTTTTTCTCTGTCAGGTGAAAAACTGAAACAGATAAACGCTGCTCACTTTTCACCAGTTGCACATCTTCACTCTGAGGAGCCGATTCCTGCAGCTTGTTTACATGCTGATCTTGCTTCCTATCACTGCTCCGTTTACTCTTGCTGTGCCGCGCTGTATGCACGAAAATTGGTGCAATTTTAATGTATTTAGCGCAAAAATTCGAATCGGATGTTTCATGACTGGAGCAGCTTGACTCTGTTAACACTAACGGAATCACCTCGGCGGCTCGCTGGCGGTCTTTGCTTGGACGCGAAACATCTTTACAGGTCTTACTTCGTTTGAGTTTGTTTCTCATCATGAAGGGCTTCAAATAACGGCTTAACTTAAAGACTTCTCGGTGGCATTTTGGCTTTGGCGCTGGGCTGTCATGCATGATGCGACGTTAACTTTAGGCAAAACTGTCCATTTTCTTTTTACACCGACCAAGCTAGCTAAGCGTATATTTTATCAGAATTAATTTAAGTATAAAAAGGTAAACGCTACAAAAAATGCACCACACCTCTGGAGACGTCACTGATCAGTGCTGCGACTAAACATCCCAACTGCTCCGCAATGACGTTTAAAACAAGCGCGAGAAGTTCAGTGTAGCCAAAGATCGTGCATTTACAGACAAATCACGCTGAGGCTCTCGTACAGCTTAGAAAGCGATTTGATTCAGAAAAGACAAAAGTCGTTAAATCTACTCATCACAATCGCTTAAATGTTTTTTTGTGAGATAAGATGACAACATACATGTGTCATCTTATAATTTAAAGTTCTATAGTTTCTCTCTAAAACCACATCTCCACTCCGGTTTTTTCTCACACAGAATAGAGTGCAGAGTGACAGCTCTTGCTGTTGTAATTTGCTTTTGTGTATCTTTGTGTTTTGCAGTCCTAAATAAAAGAAAACAACTTGTCATAATGTCTAAAACGCGATTATTATTGGCTGCAAAAGATGAGACGGGTGATGTGGGGGTTTTGAAAGTGCTGTTACAGAATATCAGGACATGAAACGTCCTACTATAGTTAGGATTGTAGATGTCTTATCAGAGGCAAATTAGCACAGCATCCCTTGAAAAAAATACACTGCTTATTTGATAGAATAAACCAACATGACATGTTGCTCTCCAACATTAAAGTTGAACCTAGACTCAAAAGCAATCAGCTTAAAGCGCAAGACATTGCATTTTTATGGTCTGTTCACTGCCTTGACCAGTATCAGCTTTTACCTGTATGACCGACCTCAGTTTCAATTTCAAAATCTGAGACAGATTGCTATGGAGCAACCCCTAGGACTCTCTTGATTATTGGTCCCAGGCTGAAAATGAAGGTAACAGCAGTGGTACCTTTGTTCAAGAGAGCAGACAGCCCCAGTCCAATATTATAGTACCCACTGTGTCCTCAAAAATCCAGAAAGTCACATTGCATGATTTTAATATATTAATTTGCATTTATTGCATGACGTAAGTATTTGATAAATCAGAAAAGCAGAACTTAATATTTGGTACAGAAACCTTGTTTGCAATTACAGAGATTATACATTTCCTGTAGTTCTTGACCAGGTTTTCACACACTGCAGCAGGGATTTTGGCCCACTCCTCCATACAGAACTACTCTAGATCCTTCAGATTTTCAGGGCTGTCGCTGTCAGCTCCCTCCAAAGATTTTCTATTGGGTTCAGGTCTGGAGACTGGCTAGGCCACGCCAGGACCTTGAGATGCTTCTTACGGAGCCACTCCTTAGTTGCCCTGGCTGTGTGTTTTGGGGTCATCGTCATGCTGGAAGACCCAGCCATGACCCATCTTCAGTGCGCTTACTGAGGGAAGGAGGTTGTTGACCAAGATCTCACGATACATGGCCCCATCCATCCTCCCCTCAATATGGTGCAGTCGTCCTGTCCCCTTTGCAGAAAAGCATCCCCAAAGAATGATGTTTCCACCTCCATGCTTCACGGTTGGGATGGTGTTCTTGGGGTTGTACTCATCCTTCTTCTTCCTCCAAACACGGCGAGTGGAGTTCAGACCATAAAGCTCTATTTTTGTCTCATCAGACCACATGACCTTGTCCATTCCTCCTCTGGATCATCCAGATGATCATTGGCAAATTTCAGACGGGCGTGGACATGCGCTGGCTTGAGCAGGGGGACCTTGCGTGCGCTGCAGGATTTTAATCCATGACGGCGTAGTGTGTTACTAATGGTTTTCTTTGAGACTGTGGTCCTAGCTCTCTTCAGGTCATTGACCAGGTCCTGCCGTGTAGTTCTGGGCTGATCCCTCACCTTCCTCATGATCATTGATGCCCCACGCGGTGAGATCTTGCACAGAGCCCTAGCCCTAGTAGGGAGATTGACCGTCATCTTGAACTTCTTCCATTTTCTAATAATTGCGCCAACAGTTGTTGCCTTCTTACCAAGCTGCTTGCTTATTGTCCTGTAGTCCATCCCAGCTTTGTGCAGGTCTACAATTTTATCCCTGATGTCCTTACACAGCTCTCTGGTCTTGGCCATTGTGGAGAGGTTGGAGTCTGTTTGAGTGTGTGGACAGGTGTCTTTTATACAGGTAACGAGTTCAAACAGGTGCAGTTAAATACAGGTAATGAGTGGAGAACAGGAGGGCTTCTTAAAGAAGAGCCAGAATTCTTACTGGTTGGTAGGTGATCAAATACTTGTTTTGCAATAAATGCAAATTAATTATTTAAAAATCAAATTTTGTTTTAGATTCCATCACAGTTAAGTGTACCAATGATAAAAATTAAAGACCTCTACATGCTTTATAAGTAGGAAAACCTGCAAAATCAGCAGTGTATCAAATACTTGTTCTCCCCACTGTACACACACACTTTCACTTAAGGGGGCACTCACTTTTGTTGCCTGCAGTTTAGACATTATTGGCTGTGAGATGTCTTATTGAGGGGACAGCAAGTTTACACTGTTATACAAGCTGTACACTCACTACTTTATATTGTAGCAAAGTGTCATTTATTCAATATTGTCACATGAAAAGTTATAGTCAAATATTTACAAAAATGGGTGTATTCATTTGTGAGATATAGATATGTATTTTTTTCCCCCCCTTCCCAGATGTTTTAACCTGCAGTGAATGGTATCATTCAGACTGGGATATTGTACAACAGGAATTGCGAGGCTGAGATGGAGAGAGCAAAATGATAGCTAATATCCAAAATGGCTAAAACATTACAGACATGAATAAGGTCAAATTTATTTTATTTCTTTAAATATAAAAATCCCCTTAGCCAGAGTGTACAGTTCAATTTTTAACAGGGTGTTTTGACAAATAATGATAAATGTCTCCCTTTTTCCCCCCAGATGAATACAGAAACCTTTCATGCTTACTGGAAGGAGGAAATGTATTGTTCATTTGGTTGTCCACAAGAGAAGTATGAAATAATGAATGGTGATCACCAATTTATGTGCACACTATAAAACTACTGCTGCTTGTTTTTTTTGTTTAACTTGTCATAGAATGAACAAAAGAAAAAGATGCCCCCCCCCCCAAAAAAAAAAAATTAAAAAAAAAATACAGAACTAAGAGCCTGATGAAGATATTCCCCTTTGGCATAAACTGCACCTAACAGGACAGACGACGGACTTGGACCTGAAAACCAAACCACCATCAATCTGTCAATCTGTACGACTAAACATTTGATGTGATTACATGTACACATTTCTGTCAAACAGCTACTGATACTCAGAACCCATGTTTAAAACAAAAAAACCCCAACATGTTTAAGATTGTAATTCAAAACATGTTCAAACCTCAAAGTGAAAAGAAACTACAGGTGCCAAGAATCATCAGAAAACTGTTGACTTTTGTCTTACAATGCTATGCACTCTATACAATACACAGGTGATGTGCTGCTGGTTGTTTCAGTAAATCTTAGGAAAAAGAAAATATTCAGAAAGGTTGAGTTCCCTGGCTTTCCTTGAGCTATTATCAATGCAGGCCAAAAGGCTTACTTCTGGTTGATGAAGTAGGTGTTTTGAGTTTCTTCTTTTGTCCAGGATCCAAGGCTTACAGTATTACGCTATTGTCACTGCAACCTACCAGCAAAACCCACAATCCATTTTGGGATCCTAACACAAGCTTTATTTACTCTACACATTGATGACAAGTGTAGATCATTTTACTGTAATATTCTGTTAACTGTATGACCCTTCAAATTAATGTCATTCACAACAGTGAAATCAAACACGCTAGTTTATCCACTGATGTCAGTGGAAAAGCTGCATTAGACATTTGGCGCAGCATGAATATAAAAAACAAAAAGACAATTTCAAGGTAAGCTTTCTAAATACAAAACACCAAGTGCTAAAATAATCAGCTAAAAAGGATAAGTTCTCAACAAGGTTATTGTGTATGTGTACAAATAATCAAGTGATAATGTTACCAATACAGTTTTGACTGTAGTCTTGACACAGTTGTCTATAACAAGGACACACCAAAAGGCAGTCATGCCACATCAGAAGACTGTTCACCCTCTCACCCAAAGACAGATACTTCATTGGCTCCTACAAAATGCATATTAAGTAGGTTCAATGGACATTATCAAGTCCTTTAAATTCCTGTTTTGTGTAGGTGTTGTGATTCACTTTTATATAGTTCATATTTGGTTCAATTCTCAAGTTCCAAAAACATATTTACCTTGTATACTGGTCTGCTTCAGGTCAGATCCTCCGGTGACCACTTCTCCCACCTATCTAAGCACCAAAGGGTTGGTAATGTTCATTAAAGAAAAAACAAATCAATAAAAACAAAACAAAAATCCCCACGACAATCATTGTTCCATCCATCATCAGTCCGTTAGTGCGCTTTTTGTCCTCTTGCCCTGTTTCCCCCCAGTGGAGGTGACGGCGTTGCCGTTGCAGGCTCCTGCTGATACCAGAGTCTGGTCCTGCTGCACCTCCTCAGCGACCGGCAGCTCCTCTTGGATCTGTCGGAGACGGGCCATAGCACGGTCAATGGTGGCTGTGCTCACCAGGTTGAAGTCGTGCATGCTGACTAGATGCAGGAGGAAGTTGCGGCACAGGTTACGGCGGATGATGTGGGCACCGCTGTTCTCCGCGAAAAGCATGATGGCCTGATTCATCTGGTTGTCTGCTATGAAACTGCAGGGACAATAGAGAACAGAAGAGCTTAGTTTTTGTTTCAACAGATTGATGGGACAGGAGCAGCTGTCTCAAAATGTACAACTACATTATATAAAACTACTGTCTATTTGACGAAATACCACAGATCCAATGGATATACTGTACATATAATGCTTTACAATGAAGTGCTTTGGATTTGTATTCAATCTGTAGAGGCCCTCCTGTTTAACACTCATTACATTTGGTACTGTTTAGTTTTCCACGGCAACAAAATTCAAGAAATTGTCATTGGTGTTCAGGTAGGGCTGGGTGATATGCCCCCCCCCCAAAAAAGATGAATAAATAAATAAAAACAAACTAATCATTTGATTTCGATAATTACCACGATAAATGTCAAATCATTATTTCTTTTAAGTTTAAAGGCTGGTTTTGGCTCCCTAGTGAAAGTTAAGAGACAAGATGGTTATTTGCGGTTTCAAACTATTCTTTATGACATGACAAACACTTGGCAAACAGTGGATCACTTAACAAATCTAAGGCAGAACATTTGTGATAAAAAAAAAAAAAAACACATATGCATGAGTAAAATCAAGTAAATTGTTTTTTCAGTCCCCTTTCCTCAACAAAATGAATATCTTAATAGAAATATTACATGCCAATTAATTCGTGATTCAAATGAATTAAATCAAACAATTATTGTACATTTGTTATATTATTACTGAGGAAGATTACATCACTGGTCTATCGCCCAACCCTACGTTCAGGCAAGCAACCATCAAAAAGAAAACTACATAAATACACAACCATTAAACTGCTTAAAGAGCAGCTCTAGGAATACTGTATGAGGATAGAGTAACGTCCAACATCTCCCAGCGTGGTTGCACTGAACATACCCATGCTTCATGACGTGCAGGTTCCACAGCTTCATCACTTCCTTCTCTCCCTCATTGACATCTGTGAACTCATCCAGTTGCTGTAAGTAAAATAACAAAAACGTACAAATTATGATGATGCAATGAGAAAAACAAACAACCACAACCCCTAACAGGACAATGTATGTCACACTCCTATACTTGTGAACAGACTAATGGAGGCTGGTCTTGAGAGCAATGAAACAATTTTAACGATGATCCATTCATTTTAGGAATTTTCTCTTAGCCCTGATAGGGCAATGAGTCGTGATAAGACATTACAGAAAGTGATGTTAGCAGGCTCAGGAAATCAATACTGAAGTGATAAAAATGTTGTGTACGGGTGTAAGAGCAAGCTGAGGAAGTGTAGTTGGCAACAGCTTTTGCTCTGAGCACTTTTTTAGTTATTTATGGGGGAGTGAGGTTGACCCAAATGCTCTGTTGCCATGGTAATCAGACACCAAAATCTTTATTCCGAAGCTTAATTTTTAGGTTTTGTTTTTCCTCCTTTTTTATGGGCACCTCAAACACTCAAAACCAACCGCTTTTGTTCTGTTTAAAAACATTTGAAGAGTCCGATTGTTCAAGTTTTCTGGCCTCAGTCGAAGGTCACCCCACAATTTTTCATTTCACCGACTTCATTGCAGGCTTCTTGCTACCTGCATTAGTGAGGTGAACACACTTGTTTTTAAGAGATAAAAGTGTTGCTGTCCATCTGAATAAATGATAATTACCAAGTAAGATGCAGAGAGAGCAGCTTTCAAGTCATAATGCGGTCAACTGCTTCCAGCCAATCTTAACATTATAATGAAAGATAAGGGTTACAATGTTAACTGCATTATTAAACCAATGAAACAGCCCTGATGTCTTTTTGCATTTTGACAGGACATAAAGTAGAAGACTAAAATAAAACACACTCCAACAACACTACAAATTACAATGACGTCACCACAGACTTGAATCAATGCAGTCAAAATGAATATTATATAACATTTAAGTCCAGGATCAGCTCCCCACACAGTAAACAAAGAAGACACAGTGTGGAGTGTAAAAACCTAGCCAAGATGAGGTTCTGTGTTGCTTCAGTAGGAGACACCCTTTGTCAGAAGTCAGGGACAATTCGCTATGAAATCTCGTGAGAGGCCAGCTGTTGCAAGAATCGCCGGTGAAAACGTACGTCATAGTTGGAGTTTAGGAAATAAAGTCGTGCTAGCAGTTGCTCTACATTTCCAACCGGCGTTTCCTGCAACAACTCACCTCTCATGAAATTTCAGAGTATAATTGTCTTTCAGCAAGACTTTTGTTTCCTGTTAAAAACAAAGGGTATTGCCAGTAGTCATTTGTATGGATCCTTTCCATGATGTTACCAGACACCTCGTTTGGCAAAAAGAAGCACTTTGTGGACGTAATTTTGATGGTGTAATTGCCCCGTAGGAATACGTTGCAGCCCCTGTAGCGTGTTTGCTATTTTTCCTACTAGTCATTTCGACACAACAATGTGTGAAAATAGGGACCAAATTTAAAAACACCAAAAATAGTGCTACATCTTAATTCAATAGTGAAACCAGACACAGAATGCCACAATGAGTAATGTCTTCTCACCGTGGCAGTCTTCTCTCTAAGCCACTCTGGATCCCTCTCGTCCTCACTATCCTCTTCCATCTCCTGGGGCCGCAGGGGCATGCAGCTGTCACTGTGGAAGTACAGACGGTTGTGTCCACTGACGTAGGTTCTCTGCTGCTCCAACTCTCCGTCCTCGGTCTCCAGGAACTCTGATAGACTCGGTTTGGTCCTCTTGGGCCTAGTGGAAGAGGACACAGATCTATGTAGGCTGGAATTTCAAATCTTCATATTCTCATTTGTTAGAGATAGATTTATTTATACACTGATAGTTACCTCAACACATTATATTCAAATTTCAGCACTCATACACAAACTAATGAAATAACACCCTCAGGCTGAATTTGTTATTACAATATGCAGCAACATTTGGGCAAAAGTCTCAGAGTAAATGTTTCACAAGTTGTCATAAAATGCAACCAACTATCAAAAAGAAAAAGATGAATCACTAAAGACGTCCCAGTCCAATCATACCGGCTATAATAAAACTGATCAACATGCTACTCTTTTATTGAACTCCACTGTGTTCAGTCCAACAGGCCAAATGAAACAGGTCTGTTGTCTGGTTAAAGAGATCCTTTATGAGGGAAGCAGCTTCACTCTGTAACACCACTTTACAACCACGATTCGTATTTGTTTTAGTTCCAATAAATCCAACAGAGCGAGTCTTCTCTCTAGTAGATTGCAAGAGATTCATGTCAAATTTCAGGAGTCTCATTCTCCCAGTAAACTTTTCATCCCATGTCAGTAATTTAAACTTATAAAAATGTTTTTTTAAAACAAGGTCCTTCAGGATGTGGATGAAGTAGATCATGAAAAATGTGTGTCAGATTTAATAAGCTGCAGCTGTTATTTAAATGTTGATTAAATATTCATCAGACACATTGAAATACGTATCAAACTCTATATGGGCAGAAAAAAAAAAAAAAAAAAAAAAAAAGACTGATTAGGAAAAATATATGAAAAAATGATAAATCACATCTTGAATTTTTCCCCCCCCACACAAACGTGTCCTTCCTCTTTAAAAAAAAAAACAAAACAAACAAACCCAGTTTGAATCCAGCTCATTGCTTATGAACAGTTCATTAAAGTTAATTAAATTGATTAAATCAATTCATCACTAAACCATTCCAAATGAAAGGTTTAAAAGTTTACCTGCAAACCAGTATGTGAGTTACTGCAGTCCTCTTGACGGGGCCATTGCGGCTGAAAGCAAAGCCAGGTTGGCTGTGGATGTCCTGAGGGTTGCCAACGTATGAGCCGTCGTAGCACTCATTGATGGACACGTCTATCCTTGCACCTTTAGGGTGAGGCTGTAAATTTTACAAAAGGAAAATTAGTAAAAGTCTACAGGAAATTGCATTCAGCAAAAAAAAAAAAAAAAAAAAAAAAAAAAAAAAAAAAAAAACACACATAAGGCCTGGTACTTATTCTGATCAAGGGGAACCTGTCACCGTCTGTCACAGTTAGCAGTAGGATTCCTCACAGGGTAAACCACATTGTGCTTTCAATAAAAAGTGCCTGTTCAGATAGGTAAATGAAAGGTGCCCACCTAGAAGTATTTTAAAAGAGAAACACGGAGAAGCAACTAGCTGCAAATAGGTGGTAATAGACTAGTTTTCCCAGACCTCTTGTTAAACAGTGGTTGCCTTTTGTGGTTTGACTGATGATTTGCCCTGCAACTTGAACCATTTAGCATTTTTCTTTTTGCAGTGTGCGACACACAGGGCTCCGCCCAACTTGCCTGAAAGCTACATGCTGCCTTCTTCCTTTTAACTATGGAGTTCAAAACAATGTTAGCAGTCGGTCTGTTTGCCAAACGGATTTTTTAAATTTTTTTATTTATTTATTTTTTTAAACACAACGCCTGCATTTTTCTTGCATATGTAACACAAGTAAAAGGTGAGCAGGTGCACACTCAACCTGAGGTGCCCACCCCCCAGGAAACACCAGTAAACAGTCCCCTGTGTGTGGTCTGCAAACTGTGAAAGGGTACAAAGAGCAGAGGCAAGGACATTTGTCATCACATGTGTTAAACAGAACTTACCTCTTCATTATAACAAACGGCTTGAAAAACCATGATTATGTCTCCCCACCCCCCCCCACACTAATACTGATTAGAGTCATAAAATACTAATTTTATTCAATAATCCAGAAACAATATTAATATTTCCTTAATACAGCTGCATAGTACGCACTTATTAACGCAGGTTATCATCAACAAATCCCAAGAAAATGTATTCAACCTGCTAACAAATGCTGTCTGTCTAGCTACAGTCTGATGTAGCTTCAGCATCAATGTGATACAACTCAATTCCTGCAAAAATTACATAGCACATAAGAGTTTTTGCATTTTTCATTGTGTAGCCAGCGTTGTTTATTTCCTCAGTTCGTAAGGAAGTCCAAGGAGCAGTTGCCTCTTACTTTTACAATTTATCCACCAAGCTGTTTGTTATTTTGTCGACTTCAAAATTGGTTGAAATCAGGTGGTGTCTTCTGAAGACAAGCGACTAGCCCCAACCACGCACACTCCGTTCCTTACCACATAGTTGAAGATGAAGCGGGAGTGGGAGAGTTTGAGGTGTTTGAGCAGGCTGTAGAGTTTGCTGCAGTTCAGAGTACACCAGGGACAGTGAAGATCATCTCTTGCCTCCGTTTGCTGCCGTGTGTTATTGTTGTACAGGAACTGAACAAGGACAAATCACATTAGCTGCAAGCTAAATTAGAGAAGGTAAACTTAGCGCAGATGTAAATGGGTGATATGGTGACAGTATTGCATAACATCAGAGTTACAGTCACATTTTGGTTCACAAACCCTAAGGACCGGGTGGCCAACACAGTCAAAACAGTTGATACTTTAAATGTCTCAAAATGTGACGGTAATTCCAAACATTTAGAAAAGAAACAGACCACAAAAGACATTTTGCTTTTCAGCCACCTCACCAAAAGATTCTTGTAAATCAGTGTCCCAGTCGTATTTGTTACCGTAGTGTGGTGTACCTGATAAAATATACGGAGCTTCTGCCGCGGCTCACACGGGACCTGCTCTTTCCTCGTCTGAATGTCTGTGCTGACTGACTCTTTCACTGCTGACGGGAACAGATGATGGAGAGGTTATTTCTTAAAGAATCACCAAAATCATAAAAGTCGATTTGATACATTCAGCATCAAGATTTGAAATGACAGCACACATATTTCAGTTGCTAAAGACCCTTTCAGACATGGAATATGAAACATTGGTGGCTTCATCCACCTGTTAAAAGTAATGGCTTTTTGGTATTTAAACATAGCTCTCTGTTATGTTAAAAAAAAAAATGACAGAACCATTACAAATACAGCAGCAATGATCCTACAATTTCTGGAGAAAAAAAAAACACAAGTCTATTATACCTTTCTACCACAACAGCTGGCATGTAATCAAAAGAAATTTAAAGCATTTACAGGTCTTATGGGTTGCATCAGCAGTGCAGTTGAATTAATGTTTCTCTGTGGCTTAATTAAAAGGTGGGGTAAGCAATTCTAATCCAATACATTTGTGAAATTCTGCAAATATCCCCTCATGGTCGCCTAGCTTTCCGTTGTGTGTGTGTGAGCTCAAAATAAATCTGTTGTGTACCATAACGTACACAGTTGTGGCTCGGCTCACAGACTTCAGCTTACTTTCTAGTTTGGAAAGATCTGCTGTTATAGCAGGAGATTTGCGAGTATTGCTCTCTGGAGCTGGTGTGGTGGCTCTGGCACCGTCTTGTCCTCTCTGCATGTTAGCTTCGCAGCAGCTTACCACCTCACAACTTAGCTTACGTTAGTTACATTACTTGCTGGATCATCGTTCGCTCTATATCATGGCATCTGTCATGGAATTTGATTCCTCCAGAATTTCTTACCCCACCTTTAATGACCATCATGCATCATGTTGCCTATGCAACCCTGTAGACACCCCAATGTTTTCTTCCACATTTCTTTAGTTTATTAGGAAATACTTAACATATACAATCTGCTGCCCTTTTCACACTGCCCAAACAGTTAAAAATGACAAGATGTTATGTAATGACCGTAATTCCCATTTGCTCACGTACAGTGCGCAAGCATTTTCTCTCACACACACTTACCCCAATCAAGACTTCTAGAGGAACATGACAAGGGCCTTATTCAAAAGAGTGATATGTTAAGTTACCGGCAACATTAATGGAGTGAAGTGTATGTCTGAAAGGGACTTAACAGTTATGACTCACTGAGTGCCTTTTTCCAGATTCAGTTACAAATAGACCATCCCACACCAATATTAACAGTGGATGAAAAATCCCAAATCATGACCCATTCAGCTTAGCTCAGAGAATCTGGCATGAAAAAAAGTGATCTTTAGTTCTTTGTTTGGTGCAGTTTATGAACACTTTTGCAGTACTTATTATAACAGAAGGTGGACTCTGTATGAACTGTGTATGTCCCCTGCCATCCTTCATCATCTATGGATGTTTTCTGCCTCCTGCTCTTAAGTGTAATTCAAGCTGCAATAAAAAAGGATTCTGTAAAAAGCAATATTGAAAGAAATGCTCCACATCACAGAGCATTTCAAAATAATGCCTCATCTTAAAAACAAAGTTAAAGCTACCTTGCAGTGCTTTTGTACTTACTCATGAGGGCAGCTCGGTGGTTGCTGGTCCTAGTCTCCATAGGGGTGAAGCTGTCAGAGTTACGGGTAGCAAGGGGTTTGGCCACGGGGGCAGTGGACTTTCCACTAGCATCACCTGTCCAACGCAGCATGAACTGCAGTGTGGGTCCCTGAGAAAATGTCTCAAATGGTGGCAGTCTCTGTGGGACAGTTATACAGAGTAACAAGATATGAAAGGGACATGAGGACGGGGATATTCCAAGGGATCTAAATCGCAGCTCCTTGTGTAACACACAAAAAAAATATCACACTCCCAAGCATACACATGTACAAACCCCCCTACCTTTCCATCAAGAATGGTTTCCCATGTAGCTCGCTTCTTGCTGACAGGGCTGTCCTCCATCCCTTGCATTGACACCTCGTATTCCCCATCCAGCAGCTGCAATCTCCTGCAGAGAACAAATATTTAAAAAAAAAAAAAACAAAAAAACAAAACAAAAGGTACAGTCAAAGGAACAATATGGGGGGGGGGGGGGGATTCATGACAAAACCTTACCTATTCTTATCAAAGACAGTCATCTGTGCAACAAAGGTCTCTGTGGCCTCTCCTTCATCTCTATGGGATGAACTTCTCTTCTTTCTGCAAGGAGTATCTGTAACTTCTTAGCACATAAACAAAGATTTCATAACTAGCCAGCAACCATTTCAGTTACATCAAACATTGTTTTTGCAGATGCACCCTCCTTGGCTCCTTGCAAACAGCATATTGCTGTTGCTCAATTCTAGCCAATTATTCATTTCAACACGAACTGTGCTCCGGCACAAAAAAAAGAAAGAAAAGAAGAAAAGAAGGAGGCTGCAATGTGGATGTCCTACCAATATTCTCGTTGGACTCTCCATTGACCAGACCATTAGTTTCCCTTCTCCCTGTGCGCGACACCCTGAACAGGAGCGAATAGGACTTGACCATGTGGCTGTTGCTGGGCTCAAACTCGTTGCTGGAGACCAGTAAGGAAGGGTAGGAGCCAGGCTTTGTTTGGTTACTGTCAGGATTCAAAGGCACCTGCTTTTTACCTGTAGGCACTTGCTTAACCGGGCAGCTGACATCCTGGAAGAAAAACAACTGAATTTAACAGACAAAAATCACTAGTAAGTGATGGCAGATGAAATGACTTAACTGAAGTCAGAGACGGGCTCAATAATATTTTACTTCACCTTGCGTTTTTTATGGCAGACTTTGACAAGTAGCACCTCTAAGGACACGGAATTTTGTTCGTTTTCTGAATTCTGAGATGGCTTTTCTGTAAAGCAACAACAACAAACAGTCTAGTATCAATCTAGGGCCCCGTTTCAGAAAGCGGGATTAGTGAAAATTCTGAGTATGTTAAGCCTGAGATGAGGGAAACTCTGGGTTTTCTGTTTCAGAGAGCAAGATCAGATAATCCCTAGATCAGCAACTCCAGCAACTGATGCTGTGAACCTAACCTCCTCGGGAGGAGGTTACGTTCACAGGACAAGTTGGAAAACCGTCAGTTTCTCTCTGACTCTTCCCTCCTGCGGAGCCTGAGGCGGCTGTCTGACACACAGTTTCATTTCCTCATTCATTCTGTCGATATCAAAGCACATCTCTGAACGCATTTACATCTTTCAAAAAACAAACACAAAACTTTAAAATCCCGGTTAGATAGGCTATTAGTTTTTAGACCACTTTATGATCAATCTGTCATCGATGTAAGGACAGATCTCCGCACATTGTGGAATCTATGTCGGTCTTTAGGTAGGCTATAACGCTGTCACTCTGTGGACAGTTGCACTGAAAACACTTACAGGGGCTACATTACAGCTTAATAAATATAGCCTTCCTATTTAAAATCGAACGTAATGGGCTGTAGCACTTCATCATTCATTAAGGAAATTCCAGTCTGGTAAATGATGAATGAGCAACGCTGTGTAGTAACCTAATATTGTTAACACATTGATCCTTCTTCCACTCCTGCGTTTTAGAGCCTATCATGGTCCATGTTGGCATGCATTCATATTACTAGCTCCACCTGATTTAAATGGAGGTTCTGCCTTTATTTACCCGTTGCCATGGTGAATCGTATCATCGGAGCTCCATTGACGATGGCTTCCCCCATCAGGCTCAACATACTCAGAGTTGACTGAACTTATTCTGATCAACTGTTATGGAACCGAAAGTTCAGAGTTTCCTATCTCAGGTCAATCAAACCAGAGCTCAGGGATAAACTCAGAGTTTGTTAAGCCTGCTTTCTGAAACAGGGCCCTGGTGTCCACTTTTGATTCACAACAAAATCCAAGATAATATTAAAGTGAGGCACACATGATTTTCATTTTTATCTCTATGTACTAGTTGTAAGACATCTTCTGCGTCACTCCTGAGGGAAAGTGTCCTTCTGTCACTAGTGTAAGTGTGCGTTTACATTTATTTTTTGCAAACTGCTTGCTTAAACCCCATTCCATACCATGCTTGGTGTCATGACAATAAATCACTTTAACAAAGAGTGTTTACATAGGCACTAGTATCTTTGTTTTGATCTTATCCAGGATACAATGTTTACATGAACATGAGAAACCTGGTTATTAACATCACTGCAGACATGATTTTAACAGTATCCATGTTTCTGATCATCTGTGTGCAGTTGTGTCTTGATTAATCATCACATCCACCATGTTCTGTACCAACAAAGACTGATCAGAAGGCTGGATAAGGTGTTTAACTGCCACCGTTTCCTGTTTTCTATCAGAATACTCCATGTAGCGTATTTAGGTTTCTCAAAACTATAATAAGGCCTTATCCAGGTTTCTAAGACCAGAACATAATGTTTACATTCGCAACACTTAATCAACATACTCCAAAAAAAAAAAAAAACAACAACCCTACAACCCTGATCATAACCTGGATACAAGTGACAATGATATATAAACTTTTTTATCCAGACAATTTTATATGCATTGTTTGCATCTCACTTTAAAAGAAACATACCAAACACAAGTAATTTATAAAAAGTAAAGTGTGCTTACCATCCTTATGGAAGAACCCAGTGAAGGTTAACTGTAGATGTGAAGACAAACTAAAGAACCAATGGGAAAAATGCACATGTGAAACTGAGTCATAAGTGCTCAAACTGTCAATATGAATAGTCACAAGTTGTGTAAATGCTGCTTCTCTGGTATTTTAGTCTCTAAAAACTATCCAGCTATAAAAAGGGGGCACCTCCACATTTGTTAGCTGTGTTACCTTGGAGAATCCTGCTCTCCCTTCATCTTCTCCACCTTCTGCAACATATCATCCACTTTGAATGTTTTCCTGGGAGGAAAGGATTCAAAGTCAAGTAAATACATAAAAAATGTAAGAATCATCTAAAAACTCTACTGGTGCATCACCACATGTATCAAAAAGGAACTCTGTTCATATAGATACCATGAAAGACATCAGATTTCATACCTTCTAGCATTTGATCGACCGTTTCTGTGAGACATGAAAGTCAACGTCCTGTGCAAAAATATTGGCTAAGATGAGGGGGAAAATAAGAATGAATTAATGACTTAATCCCATTGGGCTGGCTAATCAATAACATTACTGAAGAAAAATATGTATATTAATTTACTTACTGCAATCAAGTTCCTTGTGCGGAGAAATCTGTATATCTGAGTTGGTTCTGGGAGGAGATACAAAAGTTATGGAGATGTTTAATTTGGACACAGCCTAAAAAAAAAGTTAAACCTGGAACCCAATAAAATTTGTAACAACAAAAAAAGGTCTGTTCTGTGTTTTACAAAAGTACAGTTATCATGCTTCATGAGACAGGCCTCTCTATCGGTCAGCTGCCATTCAAATTCTCTACGTCGGTGTTTGAGAAATTAATCCACATTATTGCTAATACATGCCAAAATATGGGGGTGTTAACAGGTGGTGGCTGATTCGGCAAAACATCCAACAACCAAAGAAAAACTGATAATAAATACGCTGTCATTGATTCCAGTCGGATAATCGCTGCATATAGTAATCATGAGATTTGTAACGTTATAGTTACAACAATCAATATTTGGGGATCCCATCAGAATTAGTTAGACTCCGGAGGTCTGTCAGCCAAAACCAGATATTGAAAACAAAGTAAGTAACAGTAAACCTAAGCCGGTAGCTACACGCTTAATTAAAGCATGCTTGGCCAAAACAGAAAAGCCGCATTGCAAAGTGACGAATGGTGAAATCTCACTTTCAAAGGCCTGTAGGAACAGCTCATGGTCGGCCTGAATCTGCTCCATCTTCGGCTTCTTCACAGAGTTCATCATTGCTGATGAGGCAGGGTACACCGCACCGTTAGCTTTGCAACTCGCCCCACTCATAATATGACCTGAGTTCTGCGAGTGAAACAACAACAACACTTATCAATACATAAATTATTACAGAACAAATGGTGGCAATACAACACGTTAGCAGATAGCAGTCGGGGCGAGCTAGCTCAGCTAAAATCACAATGCTAACATGTTAGTTTGCTTTGTATTTCAGCGTAGTATCCATTAGTTTGTTCAAACTGGAATTGGCGAAAAATCTAAAATCCGCGTGTGGTAGATATCAGTCACAAATAAAGGCAACCTACCCTGGCCGATGGCATTAATTTGTTAGCCTCGCTGCCTCCAGCACAAGCCTGGCAGACTCAACAGCAGAAACCCATGAAGATGAAGAGGAGGCGACGAGACGCTGGCTAGTTAGCTAGCAGTGCTAGCATGGTTAACTAGGAAACAAACCTCCGTACGGCTGAGGTTCCACCGCATTCAACTATCACAAATGTCGTTTGATATCGGAGAAGTTTGGAGTATTTCGGCTGAAATTAATATTCTATCTGTAATTTATTGTCGGTGTGGTCTCCTTCAATTTGTACTGAACAACAGAGTATTAGTCAGTTCTCAGCCAATGGGAGACGGCCTAAGAAAATCCAGCGCTGTGATTGGCTGCTGGCCTCCGGAGATGACATACAACCCGCTCTCGCTTTCTGCGATTTTGCGGGAAATCAAGTTTATCAGCATTCACATCAAGGCGATCCTGCGGTCTCTTCTTCATATGGGACTTGATATTTCCTCTACTTGAATGTACGTTGTTAAAGGAATGTATTGCATGGAAAAATTAACTATGGCCTGCAATAAATGCAATCTCCAAAACACTGTCAAAAGCTTATGGTTAGGGGGATTATTATCTCTTATAGTACTTCTTAGGCTTTATGCTTAAAGTACCCAATACTGAGTAATCTTAATTTATTGTACATATGGTATAGGCTAAAAATCACAAAATATCCAACAAATAAAATATCACTGTCATTTAATAACTGCTTTTATAATAATATTGTCATACTATATGGTATTTTGGCGTCATGTTTTCATTGAAATTGAACTTTACAACAGTACAGTACAACTGTACGCGCAACGTCAGTATAGTCTGGTAATGAAAACAATACTTTAATTGAAAAATTATGGTTTTGAGATGTTGATAGCAAGACGGCAAATAATAAATAGGAAATAATGTGTCCTCGGGGGGTTTCAAATAGTATGTGGCTCCCCAAACCAAACCAAACTGTACAGTACGTGACTCCTATATCCAGTATATGGTTTAAATTGATTTTGTCATCACTAGCTCGTGTTTCCCGACGGAACTATTTGCTGGTGGAACCGGAAGAGGGGCGAATCACAACTTCCACACATGTGTAGGGCAGAGAAGCAGCAGCCCCATTGCCTACAGTCTCGTGTTTTTCAATTTAAAGTTGACAACAATCAGTTTAATATCACCAAATAACAGCCGAGCCTGAACCCGTAACGGCTGCGTCGACAAGATGGCGGAGATCGTTCAGCAGCGGATTGAGGAGAGAATCCCTGAGCTGGAGCAGCTGGAGAGAGTGGGACTGTTCACCAAGAAAGAAGTCAAGTAAGGCAACAGACGACGTGCCAAGAGTTTCATTTAGTAGAACAACACACACATATGCCGAGGACACCCTTTTAAAACCATTTAGTCTAGGGAAGGCCTCTCATAAGAAATGTTTTGTTGAACTGGGCAACTGGCGAAAGTACGTTAATGTGGAGAGACGACAAGAGCATCCATTTTGTCATCTTGTAGCATATTAATCCATCGTTGACCTCATCGCTACAAATGAAATATTAGTGGATCTAAAGGAAAAAAAACTCTAGATATTGTGTACTATTTTTATAAAACTACCCAGCTTACTCTTGATTGGATATAAAGTTTCACTGTAAGCTGAGAGAGCAGAAATGACAGATCAGGAAACAGATTCTGGAGCTGTGGAACAATCTCTATATAGACACCTGTGGGTTCATTTCATGATCCACAGTCCATATATATATATATTAAAAAACATAAGCCCATGGAGCCAGTCAGTAATTCAGGCTAATTCAAGTGTTGATTCTTAGATTTACTTCTTAGGGAAACTGTTTTTCTTTTTTACTATTTCAGATCTATAATCAAGAGAGCTACAGCCCTGGAATACAAGCTCCACAGGTTGATCATAAGCAAAGAGGACTTCATTGCATACATTCAGGTAGAGTGCCATGATCACGTTGCCTCCAGTTTTAAAAACAAAAATAAAACTAGAACTGCAAACAGTTGTAAGCGGGGTCCAGGCCCCCGGCGCCAGCCGTACCCCTCACCCCACGGGGGCCGCGCGAGTCCACCCGGCTTCAGGGGCCCGCGTTAAATAAGTTTGAAATTAAAGGGACTTGCAGTTACGGAGATGTAAAATGAATGTATGTCTATGGGAGTGTTATTTTATAGATGATTAATAGCACCACCTAGAGGCCGATTGAAGCCAAATTTCACACAGCCCCTTGGTGAGGCGTGCCAGATAAGGTCCCTGAGTTTGGTGTTGATCGGAGGCTGCAAACCTGACATATGAATCACATCCTGTTTTTAGTGTTTTTCGCAAACATTTGTTAGCTTATAATTTTGACATTTTTTCGCCCATGTGATTAAACAGAGATTGTCCGTGCGAAATTTGGTGCCGATCGGATTTGCCGCTTGGGAGGAGTTCATTAAAATAGGTTTTACAGATTTCAGAAACGTCATCGCACAGAGGCGTGTGTCCTATACCATACGAAGCGGAAGTATCCCCCAAACACGTAGACATAAGGTTTATGATTGTGTGATGTAGTGGCGCGAAGTTATGAAGCAAAATGTACTTCGGACTTGTGGTTCTGAAGATATAAAATGCATGTAAGTCAATAGGATTTTGTCTCTAATGTGCAATAACAGCGCCACCTATGGGCATATTAGGGTCAACTTTGGTGCCTGGAGTCAGGAGACCATGCTGAAGAATTCAGCTCAACTTTCACGACTTGTGGTTATGGAGAAAATATTTTTTAGGGTTAAATAGTGACACCTAGGGGCTAGTTGCACCAAATTTGGTCAGGCCCTCAGGGGGGCGTCCCACATTATTGCTCCAAATTTGGCGTTAATCGGCCATTCCAAGCCTAAGATATGACTTCCTGTTTTTAGTGTTTTTCGCAAACATTTGTTAGTTTATAATAACAAAATTTCCTCTACAAATCTTTATCAGCTTGGTCCAGAGATTATCTGTGCCAAGTTTGGCGTCGGAGGAGTTAATTAAAATGGGTTTTTCAGTTTTCGCAATGTAGCGGGAAAAAAAAGTTTAGGCAGAAATGGGCTTGGCCTATACCAGGAAATTCAGCTCGATCCCCGAATGCGTGGATGTAAGGTTTTTGATATGCGCCATCGTAGGCTGGAGTTCCAAGCCCAAACGCTTTGACCTTGCTAATAGCGCCACCTAGAGGTTGAAGTGTGCGAATTCTTTCGCCTGAGGTCATTGACAAGAGTTGGACCTACCTTGTGAGTTGCACATCTGTAGCACTTACCATCTAGGCCGCAGTATGCATTTTCTTTATGGAAGAAAAAAAAATAATAATAATAACAAGAACGATTGCAATAGGGTTCCCAGCCCCACTCGGGCTTGGACCCTTAACAAAGGCTATGATTGATCTATTTAAAATGCTAACTTCCGAATGTTGTTTAATTACAGTATGAAATCAACATTTTAGAGCTGATCAAGAAGAGAAGAGCGGTAAGTGGCGTGTGAAGCAGTGGAATGCTTTATCCAATGTTAATATTCACTTTGGTTAGGATTCATTTGATGTTAAACATATTTTTGCATATTCTAGAGGTAAACTATACTTTTTAACATACATGCAAAACAAATGGAGTGAGTGGACACTGGCGGCCTGTTCCTTTCAGATAATGTCTCATCATGCCTAACTTTGTTTTTGCAGCACATACATTACCATTTCAAAAGAGAGGAGATTGAGTTCCCCGTCATCCACAGAATAAACAGTGTCTTCAGAAGAGCAACAAACAAATGGAAGGTACCGTCTACAAAGCATGTATACTGTATTTCAGTAGTGTACTAATTAAATCTTTGCATCTATTACACATTATGGCAATTGCACTGCATTGATCTTCTAAAAGAAATGATCTAATTACTCTGCATCACACTGTATACTCTCTGATTCATTTAGTTTTCACTCACCAGTTTGTTTAAAATCTAAACATCTAATGGGATACAATTTTTGTAAGACTTGATGTAAGTATAAATGAGTGAACAGTCATATGTCTTCTTTTCTCACAGGATGATGTGCAGCTATGGCTCTCGCATGTTGCTTTCTGTAAGAAATGGGTATGTAATGATCTCATCATTTGCTTTAAGTACCACTCGGGGCCGAACACTGTGTCTTCTCTTGCTAATAATTCTGTCCTCTGGGTTTCACTCACCAGGCCACCAAAGGCCAGATCAGCAAGGTGTTCTCAGCCATGCTTGCCATACACCCCGACAAACCAGGTACAAAAGATTGCGCTTTTCAATCTGTGGTAACTCCCACTACTCCAGATACCACTGTTGCAATCCCAATTTTAAGGATTGACAAAACAAGTGCATGCCCAGGCAAAATGGGCACATGATGTCACCTACAAATACAAATGAATTTTTGTTCTCCTCCCTCTTTAGCTCTGTGGATCATGGCAGCCAAGAGTGAGCTGGAGGATAGAAGTTCCTCTGAAAGTGCCAGACACCTGTTTCTGAGAGCTCTGCGCTTCCATCCAAACAACAAGAAAGTCTACCAGGAGGTAAAAGAGTCAATGTCTTGAAACCTGTACAGAAAAACTTTGTTTTTGCTTGAACGAAATTCTGTTGAAAAAAGGGCTTGGTAGCTGCTGTTGAAAGAGCGATGATTGTGATTTTGTATGTGTGAAATAATCTTTGTCTAATTTTCTCCAACAACTCTGTGTTAGTACTTCCGCATGGAGCTGCTCCATTGCGAGAAACTGAGGAAGCAGAAGAAAGAGCTGGAGAAAGCTGAGATGGACCTGGTGAGTCTGTTGAAATCAAGTGCGAACAGCGGAAAATGCAAAAAGTTAATACACACGCACACAGAAGCTTTATATCCAGTGCCTAAAGACCTGCTCTTTTCTCCTTCTAGGGTGAATATGAGTTTTCTCCAGAGATCCTGAGTGCTAAACTGGCTGAGGTTGTGTACAGAGATGCTACAGGGAAAATCAAAGGTAGACTTTTTTTAATAAGTTTATTTCCTATTCTGTGCAAAATATAAAATACATAAAAATCTTGCAAACAGGGCAATTAAAGTGCTTTTTAAGTTTAGAAACATTTTGAGTCCCCCCTCTCGTGCCTCACAGTGGTTTGGTCCACTGCCTGCTTTCTCTCTCACAGGAGTTCAATGGCAGAAGACCAGTTCAAATCAGTCAGTAGTTGAGGAGCTCCAGTAATGTTAAGTAGGCTGGCAGGGCTGTGTTATTATTTTTAAACATTGGATAAACTGATTCTTTTGTCTTTAATACAGATGATGCTGAGTCATTAATAAATTAATCATGACAAAAAGTTATGATAACCGATTATTTTTCTATGAGCCCACTCTGTTATTATAACATTACCTAGCTTATTTGGTAGCTTGTTTAACAGCTTATTGCACTGGAACTCACCTTCTACAGCTAGAGATGTGCAGATCGATCAGTTGGGGACTGAAATTTTTTCGCTTACAGTGTCAAATGTCCAGTTTTCTGCCGGTCACATTGAACGTTACAAACACGCTGCATGGCGCCGTGTTTCTCATGTGTGCAAAGACAGTAACCTCACACGGCTCATCGGCTGCTGTCAAAAGATACCAAATGCGAGTTCTTTTAAATAAAACTGCTGGCAAATAAAGTCAGAGCAAACAGAGAAAGAGAGACAGACAGGTGTAGGCGTGTGCTTCTGTGTCTGATGGGAAAAGAAAGGTGAGCAGATTTCTGTAGTTTGTGATTAAACACAAAAATAAATTGGAGAATTAAGTAGAATTAAAATGGTGTGCAATTTATTTTCAGCTCCTTCCAGTGAAAATGTTATTTTATAATCAGTGTTTCATTATGACCATACAACTGAGACCAGAGAGAATAGCCAACATTTATACTGGTGCTGATAGGGATCCTAATAAAAATAGATGTTTACAATGTTTGTATCAGTTATAGATCTTAGAAAGAAATAAAATCGGAATCGGCCAAAATTAGAATTGGCAGGTCAGACATTTTCAAAAAATCAGTAATGGGAATCAGCCAGGAAAAATGTAATCTATGCATCTGTTACCACAGCGATAATCCTGTGTGTAAACCGATATTAGGCTGATATTGTAGATCCACCATTGTGTTGGGTTTTGTGCATTATGATAGAGAGAGAGAGAGAACCTATGAACTTAACTCATATTTAAACAACTTTTGCTTTGTGTTGTTGGCCAGAAAAATAGTAAGACTTCTCTCTGTGTACACATATCCTATAGGCCTACAAGTATAATTTTGGCTGTATTATTTGTGTCCCCCTCAAAAAGTTTATTGTCCCCCCCCCCCTACTGTGAGATGAAATTTACGCCCATGAATATATATATTTTTTATTTATTTATTTATATTATTATTTTTTAAAATTTTCATTATCAATATTATTTGTATGTGTTACATTTTTGGTAACTGGTAACATTGCTTACATTTATTTCCCAGTATCTTAACAACTAGGGCTGAGTACCAAACAAAGATGTGTTTCTGTAGCATAATTACCAAAGATCGCACAGATTATGCTTGGTACAGAAAGATATTTCCTGATTTTAAACAAGACTTTTTTCATTTTAAAATGTCTAAAAGTTCTCTAGACACTGATACATTGGAGAAGATTGGCCTACTTTGTAAGTAAGATGTCCACAAACAATGTTTTTTACACATTGGCTTTTGTACGGATTAAACAAATGAGTTGCTGGTAGGCAGAGTTTGCTTCCTTTGGACAGAGCCAGGATTTGACTGATATCAGGCAGAATTGTCAACTTGGTGGAGTGGGCGGATTCAAAGGTCTGGATCCAGGCAAAACCAGGCTAGCTGTTTTTGCCACTAAGCTAGCCATCTGCTGGCTGCAGCTTCATATTTATGATGCAGACAGAGGAGTTGGATCAATCTTTTCATCTCACCCTCAGCAAAAATGCGAATAAGCGCTCTTAATAAAATGTCAAATTATTCTTCCAACAACAGAAATTCTTCGATCTGCTCACTTTACCTTTGTATTGCTGATCTTTTTGTCCAATAGAAGCAGAGTTTGTCATCTCACTTCTGAACATAGCAGCTATCTTTGACTTCACCAAAGAACTCCAGGACTTCATCCTGCAAGAGTAAGGCACCAGCTTACTTCCAGAAGAGTTTATTTTTTAACTCTGCATCTCAAACAGAACTTTATCACTAAGCATGAACGTACCTACTCCCTTACCCTTGCTTGCAGCTTACAGGAAAACTACACAGAAAACAGCTTGACGTGGGATTTCATGGCTAAGAGGGAGCTGGAGGCTCCGGGGGCTGGGGAGGAGCTGCAGACAGCCAAAGGCCGGGCCTCAGATATCAGCCGCAGAGAGGAGCGCTGCTGCCAGGTCTATGAGGAGGGAGTCAAGAGCATTAATACTGGTAGGAGCTCATATATACAGTTCAGTTCAATTCAGTTGGCTTTATTGGATAAACACATACACAGAGTACATACACAAAGAGTGAATAGACATTTATAATTTGGGAAATATTTCCACAAGCAAACTCAGTTGTTGAGACTTTGCTGTTTGAGTTTTGATGAGTAGTTTTAATGGACATAATGTTACGGTGTCCTGTGGATTTATAAAGTATGAAAATTATCTAAAGTATGAAAAGAAGTAAAGAGTTAATTAGAGTTGAAGTTTTATCACTTTGCAGTGACACATTTTTTCCACTGCATGTGCTTTAGAAAAGACGAGAATTAGTTTTACCATATAAAAAAAGAATATTTTCTTTACAATGTAGTTGTATTTTACTTCTCCTAGTTTCTTTTGTGCATACAGTCAATATCATTTCCACTGCAAAGTGAGTCTGTTTTTGCCAGTATTGTATTGTCAAATCATCTGATCCAGGTAGCCTAAAAGTTCTAAAACACCTTTAATTTGGCTTTCTGAACTCTACTGGTGCCCTGTTTTAATTCACTACTTGCATACTCCCTGCCTACTTGATGTGTCAGTATAAGAAACTATTGCTATGCTTGTGTGATTTGCGCTGTAGAGTCCATGTGGACTTGCTATGTGGCCTTCTGCTTAGAAAGGCTGAAGAGGAAGACAAACGTCCAAGAGCTGAAAGAAAAAGTAAGTCAATAATCTACCAGTTTAAAATGAATGTCAATATGGCAGTTAGTTTTCTCCTGAGGATAAAAATTAAACATGTACACTAAAAAAATGTCAACGCCTTCAGTGTTGGAGGTGGATGTTTAATGGGTAAATCCTGACACGGTTTTATGTGTTTGTGTATTTATTACAGAGGCAGGAGAGGCTGCTGGGAGTGCTGCAGCGTGCCCACGACGCCTCACTGCTGAAGGAGGATTATTACAAGAAATGGGTTAGAAAATAGCTTCATTTAACGTGTAACTGCAATCATAAGGGCTCTTAAGCCTTTATGGTTCAGTCTTCTCTCATTTAAATAATGACTCTTCAAATGTCTGTTCACACTGCATGTTAATAGTATGAGTTTAATCTAGCTGCGTGAGTGCCAGTCAAAGTCGGGTGATACCCATAAACGTCTTTGCTTGTCAGTCTGACAATGTAAAGAACAATGTTTACATCTGTAGCTGATAGTTGGTAGTAACTCATACTTCATCATACTTCCTAGCACAACAAAATGAAACCAAACTGGTGTCTGCAGTGATGTTCGAAGGTTCAAGACATTTAATTAGAAAAAAGCGCAAATGTCAGAGGCAGATGTCTTGTTGGCCTAGTGGTTAAAGGCTCACACCAAGGACCTTTTATGCATGGCAGCCCCTCCGTGTTGTTTACCATCTATTAAGAGAGAAGTCCATAAAATGACTGTTTGACACCCTCCTGCAGCTAAAATTGCATGTTACTAAAACCCTGTTGAGTAAAGAAGTTATTTGAGAGTCCATGGTACTGTTACAAGTCCTGTTTCGCTTTTTAATTTGGCAGTGTAAACCTCAACAAGTAAAATATTAAAATGTAACACTTTTATCAAACTATATTAATACCAGAGTCAACCAAGTGAGTGTGATTGCATCTGAAGACAGTTCTTAGATCTGCTGTGGCCCTTTTTGGTGTCACTCGTAATGACTGGTCAATATTGATAGTGTTGCTTTTGCCTTGTAGCAATTTTTGGGTATTAATTTATTAATTCCTTTATTATTTTCTTTAGTTAACTGCTGAGTTGGGGCTTACATGTTCATGAGGAGATGGAAGCAGGAGGAAATCTTTTTTTGATAGAAGTTGCTCTTTGATTTATAAATGAAGTAAAATGAAAAGAGGTAACAATGTTGCAAAGCGCCACAGCACTGATGTGTGGAAACAACCAACACGACATTCTCCATGTGACTAGCTGCAGATCCTGCTCTCATCCGGAGATGCTGAGGGAGCGGCCGGTGTTGCCATGGCAGCCACGCAGCGCTACAGCCAATCGGTGTCAGTGTGGAGCCTGAGTCTGCAGACGCTAATGCAGCTGGGGAGTGAGAGAGACGTTGGCAGGCTTTTCCAGGACGCTCTAACACATGTTAATCCTAAGGTACACCGAGTGCGCGTGCACACACACACACACACACTCGCTAACACTTTAACCCTACATAATTTGTTCTCAGTCACATCGAGATTGGTCATTTTCTCTGCTTACACTGAGCCCCACATCAGTTGTGCTCCTACTGTACCAGTGTAATTGTTCTCCTTGGAGAATGGAAATACACACACACATCAGCCACAAGCGCTGCAGTATAAGTGGGCCATCTCCTTGGCCCAATTAGTCTCTATTCCATTACATTAAGTCGTCAAATGGCTTCTGCTGCCCCCCTCTATATATGATGAAGACTTATAAAAGACAAAAAACTTACTTTAAGACCTTCAGTTATAAACACAAACATTAAAAACCCAGAGATGATGATGATTATTATAGCTAGTGTAATTATTAGTTATTTGGGGTCTAAATTAGCAGTATTACTGTTTATACCTACACTCTTGACAGATATATAGGCTTTGGATGGATAGTGAACTGATCCTTAGAAATCACCTGATACACCTCAGATATTCAAAGGTTGTCAGTGTTTTTCTGAAGATTTTCTCCTGTTAAGTACAGCTTTCTGAACACAACTAACATATAATAGACTAATATAAAAGACTTTTTGTCCTTAATTTTGTGTTGCCCTGACACTCAGCCCTTCACATTGTTGCACATCACAGTATATTGCTGTATGACTATGTCGACACATGCTTTGACTCAGCCACAGGCCTTTATAGTAGTGAGCAGAATAGCTGGTTATTGTTATGGTGTGGGTTTCACAAGACTGTAGCCTTGAGAAGGAGCTGTGTGAGGAGGATTACAACGCTGCTGCTGATTACGCAAGTCTTTTCTCTCAAGATAAACATTCTCTTTAAGTGTTAGGAAACTGTATAAACCCGCAGGAGTTTCAAGTCTGGTATGTCGAACAATAAAATGTTTCCATATTGCACGGTGCAGAGGTATAGATAAATGAATTAGGAAAATGTGGACGTTCTATCTTAACTGACTTATTAATCATTTTTAAAATCTATGCATATAGTGGAGAAAATACTGCAGCTAAATCTGCAGGCATCGGCCTGATTTAAACTTGGCATGCTCAGGTTGGTTTGCTCTAAGACTTAAAAGGAGATATTGTATGATACTGACAACACTAACCTCCGCTCAGTGCTACTGGAGGAAAGTGGACTCCTCACTGAGCTAGAGACGGGTTAGAAACCAACTAATAGCTAAATCCTTTCTGTCCTGTCTTGACAGGAGAGTCTACCACTTTGGCAGCTGCAGGTCCAGTGGAGCGTGGCCAACCAGAGTCTGGAGGAGACAGAAGCCGTTTTCAAGGTAGTTCGCCAGAATCCACCAGACTGAGTTACTGCATAGTGTGCTGTCATTGCTCTCGTTTGGCTGCGACATTTCTTCAAAGACAACTGACAGGAAGAGCTGTTTATTGTAAACATTTAGCACATAATGACATGCCTTTTGTGTCTTGCTTTACACTGGAACAAAATCAGTGTGGATGAACTGAAATCAGGATAAGCAGGTGCTGTCCTTGATAATACCTACCTGCGGGCAAATACTTAAAGACGAAGCGGAAAAAAAGCCCCTCGCATCTGCACAGTGTTTTGGCCTCGCAGACAGTTTGTTCTCTCGTTTGTTCCCAGAGAGGTCTGCTGTCTGCAGTAGCAGCTGTTGCCATGGAGATGAAAGGGAGCTACCTTGATTGGTCGTACTCCACTGGAGGCTACAAGAAAGCTAGGAAGACGTTTACGAGGTAAAAAAAACAAAAACCTTTGTCCGCTGATGTTGTGCATTAATTTAAATGATGAACTACACAAAGGAAAAAAAACATTTAATTGGTCCCAAAACACTGTGGGGCAAATTCAAAAGTGTCTCATAACGAAGCTGTTGATTTAAAGCTATTAAACTTTTTTTCCTCTTCCTGTAGCTTACAGGAAAACCGTCCCTTGTCCAAGGCCTTTTTCACCAGAATGATTCAGATCGAGAAGGAACAAGTACGTAAAGCAAGTACTGTATGTCACATGTGAAAACTCTTGCGTAAACTACTCCTCAGTCTGAACCCTTTAGGTTTTAGGTAGAGAACTGATTACAGCGAAGACATAGTGGGGACAGACGGTGGACTTTGATATTATTCATATTACTGATAAGCGGAGACAATCCTGAGCTGTGGTAACAATGGTCTTTGCTCCTCCAGGAGAGTCCAAAGATGAACAATCTGAGAGACTGCTATGAGAGGGCCCTGCAGGAGTTTGGCACATCAGATGACGGTAAGAAGAGTTTAAATGCCTGAAAAGGAACAAGACTCAAAAGGAAAAATAGTGTTATTTCAAAATATTTATTCCTGTTATTCAAGTACCAAGGACTAAATTCCATCTAACAGAACTTCTGCACCAAAGAAAAGTTCAATGCTAAGTACTTTAATAGTTATTTGACCAGATACACAGTAGCTCAGTTCTGTTTTATAGATGATAGTGAAGAGTGAGACTCAATATTTATCAGAGGCTGGATCCCACACAAACTACCAGTCTGATTTCTAGGCCAAATAAAAAGCTATCATTTGGGATACTGGAAGTTGAACAGTTGTTGAGTGTCATAATTTAATTGGAGCCTTTTCTTTTTAGCGTAAAATGTTTTGTTTTTATTTTCCCGAAGATCTGTGGCTGCAGTACATCCGGGAGGAGCTGGGACCCCTGGGACAGCCAGAGAACTGTGGCAAGATCCACTGGAGAGCTATGAAGTTTTTGGAGGGGGAGAATGTGGAGAGGTTCACTTCGAAATACACTCTACTTCAAACCGGACACTTATGAGTAACCCTGAAAAGGTCCAAGTAGCTTCGATCAAACCTTGTTAAGTTCAGAAAACAACAATGCCAATGTTGCCGAGGTTTTTTCAGCTGAAGAAGCAGCACAGGTTTCGGAGCACGGGTTTCTCTTGGTCCTGTATAATACTAGTGCTGTGCCCATCCATGCACTGTTTCACTCCCTTCAACAAGTATTGCAATTCCTGGAAAAGGCCTGTCGATTCTTCTTGAAAGGTTCCAGCAGCATTAGAGGAGAAACGTTCTTAGGTTTGGCAATTGCAGCTTTAAGCAGCAGTGTTTTACAGCTGTAATTAACTTGTACCTACTTTCCATTTTCTTTGCATTGCATTTGATACCAGACTGACATTGGAAACTTGTAGTATTATAAAGGTGTCCAGTTTAATTGAATTCCACACAAACTTTGATGGTGTTATATTGTTAAACATATTAAAACAGTCTTTCATTCTGGGGTGTTCTCTGTTGTGGTCCCTCTGAGACATAACAAATGTTCACAGATAAACAAACATCACATATGGAAATAGTTTTCAATGACCCACCACAGTTTTAGACCCATCACAGGTTAGTTTAAGTAACTATGACAAAAACATCCATTATCCTCTAAAATACTAATTTCACACATTGAGCAAGTGTTTCATGGTACAAAATGTCGCCTTTAAAAAAAAACAAAAAAAAACAAATATTAAGCAGCAGTAGTACTATGGGACAGTTGCACATCTATGAAACGTTACAATGGCGGGTTAAACAAAACTGTCCATATACATCCAAATATATTTACAGTTTTTAAGGACACTTCAAATTGTTATAAACAGTATACATTGTTTTATACAGCAGAGGCAACTACAGTAATTTAACAACTATGAGGTATTACATTAATGGAAAAAGCATTATATAAATGGATCATGATGTTGCTCTTTAAAGTCTAATAATGTAGATAATACACACCTATAAAATTGTAACACGAGATTTTAGGGTGTGACAATGTGAAATGACACTATCGAAGACCTTTGAGATATTAAAGTATCTCTGCACTCTCTGATCATCTTTCTCACAGAAACTAGTTTCAGGGCTTCTTAGGCTTTGAGGAAATCAGTGCAAAAGTGAACATGATGCGCATTAAGGCATAAGTTGTTATGGCGAACTATTCATTTCACTGACGATCCCTTTAGAAAAGAGTGAATTACAGTGTGGGGGCAATGCCCAGACGCATTCTGTCAGCAGAAGCCGTCTCAGTGTAACATGAGTTTGACGTAGCACTGACACCACACTAATACTTCAGTGTGTGTGTAGAGGTTTCTGATAGTGTTGGCAGATGTACTGGGTTTCTGATATGTTCAGCTACTTGGGCTTTGCAGAAAAACTTGCATATTGGCCATTTCATATTCACTGCACACTGAGTGTCTGTGCTGACACTGGATATTTTTGTTGTCTTTTGATATTTTCAGATAGTTCAAATGTGTGAAGGACATATTTTAGTCAACAGCCTGCAAGACTTGCAGTGAGCTGCTGAGTCACAATGTCCCATGATGGTCTAAATGCTTTTTCAGAGGCATTTTAACTCCCTTAAGAAGAAAGTTTTCTGTGACGGGGGACAAGGAATCCTTTTGGTTGTAAAGCCATTAAAGTTGAGTATTAAATCAAAATTTAAATATATTGAATAGCGGCACATAAAATCCTTCATCATCAGTACAAAAACTCTATACTGGCCTTTTAAAAAGCCGCTGCTGGATTCTGTAGCTCCACATGTTCACTTCCACATCCACAACATTACTGATGACTGAAGGACATGAACCTCTGTGTTTTCCCCAAAACAGATTTATCACAAAATGTGGCACTAAACTGAAGTTACTAAACGATAATTTGTGGTGAGGTTTTTTTTCCACATACTGCTGCACCTTCCTACCACCTCGTCTGAAAAAAGCAGTGTGCTCATGTATGTGTTAGGTCCCACGCCATCTCCTCTTTGTGTCCAATGTATAAAAAAATCCCCTTTGTCTGCCTGACCAGCTTTACCACACCGGACACCAATGTCTCATTCTGGCCAGTCCACGTCCCCCACATCGCCCCCAGGCCACCCCTTACCCACATCTCAGAGCTTCTTGAAGAGGATGTAGCTGAAGAGTGCCAATACGCCTGCAGACAGCAGCCCGATCACACACTGGTGGATGGTGATAACGTTCTCCAGGGCGTGGATGCGCTCCTCCATGGCATTGGTGTTGATGTAGTCATAAATTGAGGCCCCGATGCTCCACACCGCCCATATGGCATCCACCAACGCTTTCATGGTGGGAGAGACCATTGAGAGGGCCGCCTGCAGCTGGGAATCAGCTGCATCCGCTACTTAATGGCCCCACAGCACTACAGAGAGCAAGAGGAGGGTAACACATGGTGACGTGAGGAAGACGCATTGTGTGGGCATACTGACATCTACAACCATGAACCGACCATTTGATTGTGAGGAGCTTCTTATAAAAAAATTGTAAAAAACGAAAAGAGGCAAAACTGCTGATCAGAACAGCCATCTTTATAATATCTCTTTGAGATTGGCTAAAATGACACAGTTGTGATTGGAGTTTTTTAATTTATTTTCATGACTATTTTTATTAATTGGTTGCTGGGGTTTTATTCTTCATTAATTTATCTTTATGTCTTTCAGTGGTGGAAAGTTAACAAAGTACATTTCAAGTACATGAGTACAATTTTGAGGTACTTGTTTCTTTTTTTTTTATGCTACTTTATACTTCTACCCCCACCTACATTCCTGAGGCAAATATTGTACTTTTTACTCCACTATATTTATCTGAAATGTACTGTCCCTCTGCAGATTAATAGTTTACTCAGAAAACCTGTATTGTGCTTATAAAATATGAATATTATTATAAATTAAGCTACCTATCTTAACAACGCAGTTTTAGTAATCACTAGTAATCCAATAGATTAATATCTATGAAAATACAACACTGAAAGCAGTTATTCTAGGTGCTTTTACTTTTGAAACTTTAAGGAGGCTACATTTTTCTTATAGTTGCTACATGCTTAGTAGACTTGTAGCCTACTGGTGTATACAGTAAGGTATTGGTTGCTTTCCTCTGGTGTATTTATTTACCTGCTTAATCAACATCCGCAAAATATTTCTCAAACACCCTTTGTGATTATGCCTGTGTCTTTCTGTCTTTACAGAATGGTCGACGGCCTCCCTCCCTCAACACATGCTGACGTCATTACAGTATTAATAAACTTGGTCCAGTACTGTATTGGCTTGGCATTATCCGGAATTTGCTTCTGTAAGATCAAGGGAAGCTCCGAATCTGCATTGGAAACTGGGGAACCCGATGATGTACAGATACAAACGCTGTGAGGCGAAGACATTTATTAATGGACTCACCGACGGGTGTCAGATGTCAAAATGATGATACAGATGATGATGAACATCCATCCTGTTGCTGCTGCTGGAGTGATGAAATATCTTGTTTAGGAGAAGCCGGGCTGTTCCTGTCAGGTCCAAAGTCGGACATTGCTATTCGGCGTCAAGTCAAATCAAACACATGGCTTCCGGTCAAACCCTTAAAAATAAAATGATTCCCTACTAATATCAATTAATTAATATCAAGTGTCCAGGCGAAATATAGGGTGAACGAGAGAGGTAATATTACTACAAAATAGATACAATTACTCTTCAAATAAATAATGGCTCATTCAGGACAAAGCATCACGTCGTTTATTTTATTTTCATCAGAAAGTCGCCCAATTTCCGGTATTACTGTGTGATTCTTGTCCACACAAAGCAGCTGACAGCTGCCAGGAGAGCGTCACCACGTACACTAAAAGTGGAGCATGACTTCGAGAATAGAACAGAAGAGAATAAAATGCAAAATATCACATTAGAATAGGTCTATATGTGAAATACCAGAAAGAATAGAATATAGTAGAAAATACTGCAATGTAAAAGGGAAGAATAGAAAATAATAGAATAAATGGATAAATGGCATTAAGACTTGCTCGTTTTGGAGCACGTAACATAACATGACGAGCTCGAATAGAAACCTTTCTGACTTAATAATCTATTTGGAAGTAAGCCACTGACTAAATATGTCCAAAAGACGCATCCTGTCACGCTGTAAGTGACCCCTGATGTGCGTCCATACGTGATCACACTCGGTGAAAACAATAAAAGGTTGTGTGTTTGATACATGCTTGTAACGAAGTGTCATGGCGCATCGCTGCCACCAGGGGTCGCGACACGCTAACATGTTGCTGTTCAGGGAGGCGACACGAGAGGTGTGATGAACCTGGGATGTATACAGCCTCCTGAGCAGCATCGATAAAAGAGGGGAACACCTTGAGAGAGAGCCGCAGACGAGTCGCCCGGCCCGGAGACGCAGCCGAGCGCGGCGTGCGGGCGTGTGTGTGGCGCATGTGGACTGGGCGAGCCGACACACCGCAGGAATGTGTGCAGTTACGGGCAAAAGACACATGCTCGGACATTAGGCTACTCTGTGCAGTGTTCTTGTCCTTTTTTTTAAAAGTCCTCTTTCAGAATAATTGGAAATACGGAGCCACGCTGCTGTGCTCCCGACGGAAACCTATAATTGGAGAGGAGCCAGTGACGCGCTGAAAATAACCAGGTTACCACTTAGCACCGGTCCATTTTGGGGAGGGCCCAACACGAGGGCGCAGCACCATATATCCTCTCCTTCCAGCTGTTTGGGAATACCCTGCTCATAATATCGAGGCTACAGAATGGCAGTAGTAACAGCGGGCTCCTTTCTCCCACTGTCTCCCCGGTTGTCTCTTGTTCAGAATGGATATTGGGTGAGTGGATGGGTGCTCCATGGTTCATGGGTGCGCACCGGTGATCTCTCAGTGGGAAACACAGAAGCTTTTTTTAAGGGCGGGAGGGGTGTTGGGGGGGACTGGCACAAGGCGCGACACTGTTGCGTCTGCATGTTTTTTTCCCCTCCTTGGATAGAGGGGAAAACATAGGCCGGGGAGGGGGGCTGTCCGATTTCTTCCAAGAGACAATTCGTTACCCCCCACCCCCAAATGGATAATCTTGCTTAATTTGGGTTGCGTGCAACACCAAGTGATCAGATATTACTGGGGCGGCGGTGGTGCTGGCGGTGGATGGACGGTGAAGTTGAACTTCGTTTGCAGACGCGATTTCCTCCAGGCAGCCAGACAACCAACCAGACAGTCGGCGCTCTTTACGCGAAGTCCCCATATGGCAGCGGGATGCTGACACCTGCCCGGTACGCAGGTAGCAACCACCTGGCAAGCATCACCTCTCCAGACACTGACAGACAGCAGATCAGTGGGTATGTATCGGCGTGGGCACAGATTAAACCCTTCGCATTCCTTCATTAACTCGCCTGGAAGTAAAATCTTGTGGTACGAAAAAAACTATCCCGAATCCGTAGGTAAACCTTTGGAGTTCCCTCCACATCGAGTCCCGGCCACGGGATAGGTGATGATGATGGTGTGTGTCAGAGGCTGGGTCTTTGCGGGCAAGGTGAGTCCTCAGTTTGTTCAACTGGCCTACAAAGTCCCAGTTTCTGGCGCATGTGACCACCAAGTTATCGAAAATCCACTTGTGCTACATATTGAGGTTTTACAGAAGATAAATGGGGAGCAGATGGGGAGTCTTAAGGAGAATACGAACAGGCAATTCTTTTTCATTTCTTTCATTCTTTCTTTCTTTTTCTTTCTTTTTTTTTTTTTTAAAGCATAGCGATATCTTAGGGGATAATAGCAAATATGTAACGCCCGATGAGTCAGTAAACACACTATTCAATACCGTTGACACAAAATGTGATCTATAGCCTAATAAATTTGGGTGAATATTATGGCGATAATATCGAGACTAAACACAAAGTACGCTACAGTACAATAATGTCACCATACAGTCAATAATAAATACCATAAATCCATTAGACTGTACATAATATTATATCAATATTACACTTTTTTACTAAGCTACTCTTCAGGCAGTGAACTACACAAGGAATGAAAGTGCGAAAGAGGATTGCATTTGGAAAAAGCTGCAGGTACTTAACCAATGGAAATGTAAAGATTTAAAATTTTACTATTTAATAGCTCAGACAGTGAATGTCATTGCTTAATAATTGGCTTAAACCTTTGATTAGTAAAACCTGACCTCTGCAACCTTGTGACAGAGAGAAGCATGCTTCTCTAGAAAGTCACAGCTTCACAGAAAACCAGAGCAGAGGTTGTTTCTTTCTGATGCACACAATGATGAACAGCTTTCATGTGCCATTTCTCTAGAAGAAGAAAAAAAAAGGGGGCTCTACATTTCTCAGCTGGCCTCATTCTGCTGTAAAGCTCTTGATAAATAGATATAAAATATATATATATATTTGCCCAATCAAAAATAGGCCAAAATAGACAAAAAGACAAAAAAAGTCACATTTACAATGAAAATCTGTGAAATTACTGAATTAATCTCTCTTCAAAGAGCACACATGATAAAAACCTAAATTAGCTGCGTTACAAGCGAATTACTCACACCCTCTTTGAATTTAGATGAGCAACTGAATCCAAAGTTGAACCATTTCTGTAGAAGCTTACAGCTCAAACTCTACATCAACATATTGAGATGAATTAAAAAAAACAGACCGTTGTCAAAAATCACAAAGTGCCCACACTCTATTATGTGGAACATGTCTGTAAAGTGGGGAAGAAGTTGTTTTGGAGGCCTGTTTCTATATCTGTCCTGACCCTAGCATGCCGTAAATACCTCACTAATGAATTTAGCATCCTGACACTAGATGCTTTATGTAATTAATAGAGCGGCGGGCCGTGGTGGCATCTTTATGCTGCAAGTGACACATAGGTAAGACATTCGCTGAAGCATGGGATTTTTATTTTAAAAACACGAGACCCTCTGTGATTATTAAAACACACCTAAAAACAGTCCTGTAAATGGACTCCCTTGGCATTGCGGTGGGCTGGAAGTTGTTACATTAATCTTTCCGTCAGTTTTATTTATTAAAAAGTTAACACTTGATCATAAGTTATTTGTGGGCTGTGTTTAACAGATTGGTGGCAGATCATTTGTTTTTACAAGCCTGCCATTTCTTGTTACGTCTGTAATAGGTTGTTGTGGACTGACGTCGTGAGGAAAGTTGACACTTTGTCAAACCCTCTGGAAGTTCTAATTAAATTCCATGTGATTATAGCTGATATATCCTACCGCTAAAATTAAATGTCAAAAGTAGAAAACATTCACAAAATCATAAAATATACCTAAAATCTAACATGAAAATGTTTCTGCGACGAGTTGCACTCAAACTATCATCACCGATTCCCTCCAACGTAGCCCACTAAAGTGCAATGACACATCACAGAAAGCAGATAAAACCACTCCAGCCAAAAGCTCTCCATATATGCTGTAGGAGAGTATGAGGCAGTGAGCTGAGGGCCTAGTAAGGGAGGCTTGGTGGAATGAGCCTGGTTTGAATAAGCATCATGGCTACGGGGAGCTCTGGGATAGTCACCAAGTGTACTGATTAAAGTTGTGATATTAAACAGTGCTGGCTGCTACTGCCTGCCAAGCCTCTCTCAGTGGCATTTCACATTGTTTAAAAGGCCCAGTCGGACTCATCTCGCCACTTGCTGCACAGGGTTGCTTACATCTTTTCATTTTCCACCGCGGCTGTCTCATATTCTCTCCTCACACCATTTGTTAGCAGGGTTGTAAGACTTACTTTAAATAGGCTTTCCCTACATTTCCCAGGTTGTTTTCTGCTTGGGGTCTGCACTACGTCCTCAGATTGACCGTAACAATGAGCGTGTGTATTTGTTATTGTGAGCATCATACATAAAACTCTCTGCTAAGGTAAAAGTTTCAGATTGTGTTCACCTTTTCTGTGAAGGCTGAACTTCTAATGAACACATGGAGCGCTCCCTTCTCGGAAATTCTGCTCTAAACCCATTCAACCCCCTTTAAAAACGTCACTGCAAAACCCAATAAAACTCTGCCATTATAAATATACAATTCATAAATACTGGGAAGCCTGCTCGCGTTTTGTGAATTATATGACCCAGGCCCAGTTAAAAGGTCAAACTTCAGACGTTGTGGTCACTCCAGGTTGTTGCATTTCTTCAGCCACGTTTGAACAGACACCAAAGTTATGCACCAAATCGCACTCGAGGAGCCAGCAAATGTTGTAGTTTGATCTCAAAAGTTTGGAATGAGACATTCAAAGATTAAGCAAGGGAGGGAGGGAGGGAGAGAGAAAAGAGAAAAGGCAGCAAGAAAAGTGAGGGACTTTTAGGGGCAGCTGTGTTTTATTAACCCAGTCATAATGCCCCTAAAAATCCTTATTGCTCTTGCAATGGTCAACAAATCTCCTGTTACAACATGTAGAAGGATCTCTGAGCGGCGTGTAGGGATTAACACCAACAACCCGTCACACTACATGGCCGGGGCACAAGTCAATGTATGCTGTGTGTGTTGTTTCCGTAGGTTAGGTTTAGAGATTTAAGCTCAGTTAAACCAACTGTACAGTAGAAGTCACAGCGTTTATTGAATTGCAAAACTCGTGAATGGAAGGATCCAGTCTCACGGGGCCTGCTGAGATTGAACAGCAAACCCAGTATCCAAGTCAAGTCAAGTCAAAAGTTTCACAACACGTTTGCTGATGCAGATTAGCACAAAGTTGGATATGTTAACAACTCTATCTGGGAGCTGCACCGGCAGAATGAAAAGCGTATCTTTACTAACAATACCAATGTTTGCCTTTTGGCAGACTTGTGGATTACACTGTCTTTATATTTCTTCCCAAGTCTTCGTAGTTTAGCATGCAGACCAGGGAGCCTATACGCTCTGTGTCCTTCGGTATTTTGACTTTGCAATCGAGTGCCAAGGGACAGACTGAAAGACAGAGGCAGAAAGGCCAGCAGACTGACAAAGACGACAAGCAGTGAAGGCGGACCAAAACAAATTCAGAGAGTATTAAGATACGCAGTACAGGTTGGTAGAAATACAGACAGGCAGATGGGAGTATAAACACAGGTAAACAATGAGACATCTTGATGAGGCAGTAGCCGTACAGAGGGATATAGAAAATGGCAACCAGGGAGACAGAAAGACACAGAAAAAGAGACGCAAGAAGACATGCAGCGACATGGACAGCTAGTAAGAGAGACATAGAAGCAAGCAGGCAGTGGAGGACTGGGATCCAGGCCTGGGTGTGGTGAGGTGGGCTGTCTTGGCTGGAGAGCGCGTGGTGTGGAGTGGAGCTCTCGATGTTTCTGAGTGAGTCATCGGAGGGAGGCTATTCTGTCGAGCTTCCCTGTGGGACGGCAACTGTTGAAGGAAGGAAGGAAGAATCCTCTTCACGTAGAGGGAAAGAGAGAGAGAGAGACAGACAAGGGGAGAGGGAGTGAGGGAAAGTGTGGACGATGACTCAGGGCCACGAACCACATGGTGATGGAGGAGGGAGGGAGGAATTACTCATCAGAGCATGTGGAATCTCATATGGCTATCATAGGACTGACAGTGTGCTTCTCCCATGGCGGCTACTCAGCCACCATATCCAGCTGCCATGGCTCCCTCAGGCACCAACTCCACACCAATCAGCCTCGACTTTTTTACCGACAGAGAATGGCGCACAGGTGAGCCACGGGTCAAATTCACATAAGAAGGTTTAAAAATAAAAAAAGCCCGGTTGTTTCTAGTTTTTCACAAGGCACAAACTGACAATAAATGAGTTTTTAAACTCTTTTATCAAAGCTGAATCCACTCCAGTATTGCTGAGTCACGCCATTCCTCCCCCCCCCAAAATGTCCCTGCTCTTGGTCACCTGGCCTTCTGTAGCCTCTGTCTGGCTGATGGGGGTGCATGTTGAAAATACTGCATCATAATCTGATCATCATTATTCGAATTTCAGCAGAGGCTATAATGGCCCTCCTGATAAAGTATGTTTCAGCTTACCGAACTTTTTCTGTGGGTCAGGAGAATATGTCAAATCATAGAGCTTGAGTTTGGCCAAGTGGAGTAGCTATTATAGTTTCTAGAAACACCTGGGTGGTGTAAGGCCAGGCTGGCTCAGGTCCTGGCTTTAATCACGAATGAAAAGTATTATTGAGTGTAAATATGGAGGTATTTTGACACAGGAGTTTCACCTCAGTACCTGTCTGCTTATATTTGGGTTTTGAATTACAGCAAGTCCGTGCAGGTCTCTCTGCTCTTGCTCCGAATTAGGCAATACTGTCAAAATATTTAATCAGAGGAACCTTTCAAAGGGAGAAGAACTGAAAATGGCTTTATGAATATGTATCTAGAGCACATGGTGAATGGTGGGTAACATTTTAGGTCCAGTAGCTTTTTTTCTTCTCTGTCACTCAGCTCACACAACAGCTCTTTCATGGCTGCGCAAATCCATCTTTACAGCAATAAATGTGGCACTACAGCAAGCCTGTGGACGAGTAAGTTGTACTGAGTCAGGACAAGACAGAGTATGGAAATGGGTGAAAGGGCTAGCAGCATCACATGCACCGTGGCTTCTCTTTATCTTCTTTAGACTCAGCAGCTGAACCGGTAGATGTCCTTGAATGTGAGCGCTGGTGAAATAGGCGTTAACATATAGCGCAATGGTTGAGGGGGAATGAGTCAGCAGAAAGTTTGTGTCACTGTGAATTCATTTACCCGAGTCTACTTTATATGTGTCCTATACACCTGTCAAGAGTTTTTGTAGGCAATAACTTTTCATATTTGCGTATGCAGCAAAAAAACAACATTATGATGAGTACACAATGGTGGCATGACTCAACTGGTTAAAGGGGCACGCCCATAAGACTAGTTTAGCCCCTCTTACCATGGGCGGCACAGTCACAGATCTCTCAAACAGAGGCTGCCATTAGGGTGTGGACTGACAGTGCTCCAACACCAGAAGAACCACTCAAATCCAGAAGCAAACACTGCCGACAAAAGGGAGAGGGCAAAAAACTGGAGCAGACCTTCCCTGTGTGAATCCATCCAGCACCCCTCTTTAAAAAGAGAGAATGAACCTGCCTGACCTGCTTTTTGCCAATCAGCCTGTGAGAGCAGGCTTTGGTATGACTCGAGTGAATAGAGAGGGGTGATCAGCCATCACATATCTGTGATGGTGCTTTCTCCATCTCAGTTATACCTTAAGCCAAATTAATGTGATGCCGTTTGTTGCTGTTCACTGGCTTTGTGGATCCTCTGGAGTATCACTAAATTAAAACAGCTTGCACCACACAAACTAGTTCTTACTAAATATTTACACCCAGTAGCTGCCAGGTGTAACTGGTGTGTTGCTAACTGAATGAACTATCGCTAACATTAGCTTGCTAATAGATGACTTTAGATGGAATGTGGTACAGACAGATATTAAATGACATTTCGCAAAAATAACACAATATACATCAAATTACAAGAAGTAGTGCGATAGGTTTAATGCACGTATCTGTCTGCAGCTTCAGTGCTCCGTCTGTGTATACACCGGATGCATTCAGGCCCGTGTTTGTCTGATCCCAACACACAATCGCTATAGTTAGCATTGAAAAATAAGGATAAAAAAGACTTAAAGCATAAAAATATGGCTATAGTGTGAATAAAGCATGAGCCGTTTTGCCGCCTGTGTAAACAGCTGGACACGGACGACTGAAAAACGTGGCTGAAACACCTTCTGTGTAGACATGCCATAAATGATCAAATAACTTCAGCTAGGATAGCATCTAATATTTCTCAGTCATTTTAACTGAAACCCATGTACCCTCTCCATGTTTCCATATATAAGTAAAACAAAGTGGTACCTACATTTAAAAAGGACTGGCAGTTAAGTGTAAGGCATCCTTTATCCTTTGTGTGCAGCTTGTTAAGCTTCAATGAGTTTCTGTTTACATAGTTGATTGTGTTTGATCAGATGTGACAAGAGAAACTTCCAAGCAACCAATTTACCTATCACTAAAGTCTTCACTTGCTAAGACATCTTAATGTTTAATGGTGCAACCCAGTTTAGTAAAGAACTAGTTTGAAACTAGCTAGTAGTTACTAATAACTTAGAAAGAGCAAACTTATTAATAGCTCGTACAACCCAATCCTGGTCCTATCAAACTATTAGATGTGATAGATGCACTTACGGATTCCAGCATCAATAAATAAACTCCGGAGAGCACAAATTCCAGTTGATCCTTTTGAAAAGGTTTGGCAGCAGTATGCTGCAATTATAAACAAATAATATAACAGGGCTGTGCTGCGCACTGCAACTAAGTTTAGGTGGGTGGGTGGACTGAACGGTCAAAACAAACACTACCCATGACTCCCAGGCTTCAGCTATAGGCATAGAAGGCGTGTCTCTGACTCTCACACATAGATCGAAATAAGATCTTTAGACTCAGGGGTCAGTACTGTGTACACACAAATGTATACACAGTGACACACTCACACAAATGCACCCAACCAGACACATTAACTCTCGACCTCTCCTGTACTTGCTGTTTGCTTTTTATATGCAGTGTCAAACTGCTCGCAGGTATTGAACTTTTCTGTGCTCAGTCAGCAGCCGGACCTCATCTTCCACTGTTTATCTTTGTGATTAAGTTTGCATATACATAAGCAGAGGGCCACTTCATACTGACAGTGTTGGTGTTTGTATTGTGTGAAAGTATTTGCTGTAGTATGAGGAGAAATGCAGTACTCATAGTTGAGAGGTGCTCCACTTCCTGAGCTTGAGCTTGAGTTCAGCCTAAATATTTTGAAAAGTCATTCCTCATCCCAACCTCGCCAACTATAGAAAGGGGCACTTCGGTTTCCAGTTGTTTTCTGGCTATTTGGGGTCAGCGATGCATGTTGGCAGACCTCATGTGCACTTTCTCTTTGCATTGCAAAATGTGTTGGGAAGCTGAACCCGGCTCAGCGTTTGTGTGCCCCGGTGTTGAGTAACAATGAGCTCCGCAGGGCGATTGGCAGATGTGTGTTTGATGCTGCAGATACAGTCATGCCATTGTGTGGAGTCAGCAAGTGAAATGTGCGCATTCACGTGTGTGTGTGTGTGTGTGTGTGTGTGTGTGTGTGTGTGTGTGTGTGTGTGTGTGTGTGTGTGTGTGTGTGTGTGTGTGTGTGTGTGTGTGTGTAAAGGGTGAGGAAAAACAGGTGTTTGTTTTGGCAGAAAGATCATTTGCCAAAGAAGTGGTCAAACTGCCAAAACTCACCAAACAAACCTGCAGCAGTGAGTGTTTTATCTGTCCAACCTCTTCAGTAGTCATAATGGAAATGTGGCCATTTTACTCCTCACACCCACCCACCTCTTCACAAGTCTTTTGTGAGCTAAGAGAGGTAATAGTGAGCTACGCTAGGCCCATTTCAGTGGGGGAGCTTGTTTAAAATAAAAACAGACAGCATTGAAGAAAAGCTGCCTTTTAACCAAACTTCTATGTAGCATTTGTAGTTAACAAGGGGATGAAGTAAACATTTTAAGCTAATCAGGGGCATGACAGAGCCTCATGTTTGCTCTGATCTTTTCTTTCTACTCGCTGTGGCTCACTTGAAGTCCCATTATCTGGCCCAAGCTGACGTCCTCCAGTCCAGAAGGCCTCTGTGCCAAGCTTGGCTCTGAGGATATTACACAAAAAAGGGAAAACCCATCTTCCCCAAAACCTTCTTCCATTACAGAAGAGAAGTTTTCTGCTTCTATCGAAGCTGTCAATGGAAGTTATTCAAGCCACTTGGAAAACAATCAATTGGAAATCAATTGCTGCTTCTTCTTTTTTTTGGTCTTCATGTTGGCAAAATCATCAGTCATGGGAACAGTACATAGTTGGTTTTCAGAAGAAAGGGAGATTGTCTGTGTGTGTATGCGTTTTTTATGCCCTCGATGATTTTCAGTGTTGTAAGTATTGTTGATCTGCAGAGCACATGTGAGCTGACAGGTCTGTGAAGTGTCAGCATCTGCATTGCTTTTCTCACTGTAACCTTTGCAACCAATGTGGACATGAATAAATTGCCTCTGTGTGTGTGTAGAGTATGTGGTAAAGTGTTGAATGAAGAGCTGTTTTATGTTGGCACCAAAGTCATGGGAGCCACAATGCGACAGGCAGGCCCGAGGCGACCTTAAGCTCAGCAATGTGCCTTCTTGGAACTTCCTTCTCATTCCTCGGGCTTAAGAACAGTGGCGCAGTGCCCATCTGACTCCAAAACCAACAGTTTTGGAAATATCTTTTATATCTGCACCCAAAATATTCAGAAGTGCTTTCATGCCGTTCTTATTTGGGTTGACAGCGTTTACTTTTTTTCCCTTATGCCTTTTCTTGGTATACTTGGCTGTTTTTGTCTTGTCATCTCCTTGGCATACAGAATGGGTTATTTTAGGCAGGATGGATGTGTGAATGTAAACAATATGACTACATGTAGGACTGTAAATACATTTTTTCAATGTTTCGTCATGTCAACATACGTTCCTCTAAATGTTTTTTCTGTAGTACAAGTTGTTCATTCTTAACATGGGATTTTGGGAAATACACTTATTCACTTTCTTGCTGAGAGTTTGATGAGGAGATCCATGTCTGCACGGTAAATATGAAGCTACAGCTAGCAGCCAGTTAACTTAGCTTAGCATAAAGACTGGAAACAGCTAGCCTGGCTTTAGTGCTCATCTGTCCAGATTCTGACCACCTGCAACACAGTCTGATCTCTCAAGTCTGGTGACATTTCAAACTCTCTGCACGCTTAATTGTCAGATAGCCTCTGGCTTTATTAAGCAAGGGGAGGATAAAGATGTCTCGAGGCAAAATCAGTTGAGGAGATAAAATCAATGCAACAAGCATTGAGTCCTTATCCTGCCAGCAGAGCTTTAGCAACAGCTACAGTGGTTTCATTAATCAACTTCTTATAACGGTACACAGTAAACACTCCCATTTTCCCAAGGTATGTATGGGAGGATGGGGGTGGAGGGGTCAGAGGGTGATGGAGTTTGGAGGATAAACTCAGCTAAACTTTGTCAGTGCACCTAAATTCCCCCATCAGCCCCCATCCCATCCTCCCCTCTCCACCCATCCATAATAACCTGCTCTAACACAGTGCAAAGCTAACACAGTCCATATCTAAAGACCGATTGAAGAACTTAAGCTAAGCGACTTGATTTCATTATTTAAAATGTCAAAAGCTTGAATAAGCACCCTTTTATGCAATAAACCGTCCCTCCAGAAATAATTAACACAAACTCAACCATTCCTCATTTGTGAGAGTTTGCAGTTTTGTCTGAAGAGTGCTCTTTTTTTTTTTTTTTTTAACCAGTGGCTGCATTTTGTCGCATAAAATAAGCAAATTCAGAACCACCACTACAAGCACAGGTCAAATAAAATCAAACCTCAAACATAACAAACTGTTTATGCCTAGAGAATTATCAGTCCGCTGAAGTTGGCTTCTCAAGCAGAGCTTACTTTCAGACCTCAACAAGCCATTTGTAACCTTAAACCTAAACTTAACCATCAACCTCTTTATATGTAAAATAACTTCTTGATTAATGGAGCTTGTTAGGAGTTGCACTTGGTAAGATGTTATAGGATGATCTATCTACATATATATCTATATCTATAGATATCTCTCTCTCTCTCTGTGAGGATGCTGAGAGACTGGATGCTGTGAGGTGCCCCAGATGCTGCGTCAATTGTCTTCCTCTATGAAACACCAACACCTCTTGCCTGTTGGTTTGGGCCACTATTTGGCTGATACTAAATCCTGTAGTCTGATCCCTACATACATTTATGAGGCACCAGTTGAAACATCTGAAGACCATTTAAACTCCTATTGGAACCTAGTGTCTTTTTGCCATTGTGACATGATCTCAATTTATTGCAAAATAAGTTACAAAAACGGGCCATACAATGCATTGCTGTTTCTCAGTATAGTAATCACAGATTAACTATTTTGGCTGCAAAATTCATAAATAATCTCTGGAAGACCTTAGTGGGACTGAATAAAGCAAGGAGAATCAGCAATTTGATGATTTATTTAAAATCTGACAAAACTAAAAAAAAAACTTTCCATGTGTTGTTTTCAATTGCCTGCTGAGGTGTTGGTGTCAGCCTGGCTGTGTCCAACCCGTGGCTGTCAGCAATTAGCATTTAGATTTGTGACTTAGGGAAAGTTCTTTCTTAGCAAAATAGGAGCAATTACACAAAGTGGAGCGCACACATTTCCAGTGTTCATGCAAAGCTGGATCAATGATCCAAGATCAAAGCTGTCAGAATAAATAATAGATCGTTGCATGTGGATCTGTGGTTCAATAGAACACGATACTCAATCCAGTAATACCAACCCAACAGAGACAGGCCTGTGACCACAGCAGTGTCCTGGGATTGCGATTCAGAAATACTGATATAGTTCATTTAGACAGGTAGCGAACCTTGTCCCAAAACAGCTCTTAACCAAAACATTTACTCATTAAAGTTTTGGAAATGTGGGCCACTTTTATACTATCAGTCCCTAGCTCATGTTGCAGGTAATTAGGTAGTCAAACATTGAATATGTATGTTGGCTGTAAATCTAGAAGCCAAGAGTATTTTATCCTGACAATGTTACATTGCGAGGACTTTTTTGGGTAGACTTTGGCAAGGCACTGCAAAACTGCTGCAGATACTAGTGTCTTTAGTGTCATTTTGGGAGTCATTTCAACATCAACCTGATCCACTCTTGCTTGTCAAAGCCACTGGGGACTGTGTGAAAAACTCTGGTTAGCCTCAAACAAATTTTATTCTTTTTAGCTGATAACCGCCACGTTAACCATCTTGTTCTCTGTGTGATCTGCCTGGCTCAGGCTCAGAGGGATGTGTTGTGTTGCAGGCATCAAGATAATTAGGCAGTCACAGTCTAGTTTTCCTGGAAGTTGACTGCATTAGCGAGATTCTTCTCTATTCTCACCTCTTCTTTTGTTTTCCTTTTTCTTACTAGCAACTGTCACACAGAAAGCTTTGGGGTGGGTGTAAATAAGAAGGAATGCGTGCTTAATGAGCAAGAGTAAAATGACCTAATTCTTTTTTTTTTTTGCAATGTAGTTCTGCTTACTGGACTAAATGTCAAGGCAGTGGAACTGCTTTATTAAGTTGTCTGTTAACACCAAGAGACTAACAGTGACATGTGTCAGCCAGATCGTATCTGCTTAGTTTCATACTTTCTATGAAAAAGTCCAACACATCTGCAACCAAACATTGAGACTTCACCTTCTGAACTCACTTGTCAAACAGATTAACATCTGACTACGACTCGCCAAAAGGATATAATGAGTCCATATTAAATACTGACAGTCACGTCTTGTCAGTGATGTCAGTGAGTGCCAGAAAGTAAAAAGGGAGAGAAAAAATAAGAAGTAAGGAATGGTCTTCTAACTTCAGATTTACAGCCATGGGGTCACCAGTGGAAGTGGAGCTGGAGCAGAGTGGTGCAGAGCTCTCCTCCTCCCAGCCAATTTTTTTTTTGTTGCTCTCTGTTACTGCATAATGGTCATACTGCGATTGTGTTTACAGGCTGGTAAATGTGTTGTTTCCAGTGAGTATATGGAAAGAAGTACTCAAACCTTTACCTTTAAGTAAATGTAGCAACATAAGCTTTTAAACTTTAATATGTGTACGTAAGTATGGTTAATTATCAAGTTTAAACTTGTGTCAAAAGTGAAAGTTGATGCCTTTCAGAATTCAAATTATTTATTCATTAACCAGCAAGAATTGTTTAGTAGTTTAACAGTGCATCATGTTGAATGAATATGAATAGATTAAGGCCTATGTAATTATTTACGGTGTAGAATCCATTCAGTGTGCTTTGTTTGAGGATTTTGCCCATTTTGCCCACGTGGTGCAGTTCCCTCCTGAAGTATATTTTGCAATACAACGAAAAAGTAGTGGCTATAGTAATGTAGGTAATATAGATAATCACCAGTTTATTTTTAGTAAAGGAATATCATAAACTGTGAAAATGAAACTACTTTTTTGTCTTTTTCAGAGAAGCTGCTGCAACACAACATGTTTGGTTTTAACCAGTCTCAGAACATCCTATTGAACCCGTGTGCATGTGTGCGAGTAAGTTGTTTGTTCCCACTAGTTTACCTGCTCGTCCCATGAGAAGTCACCAGAAGCTCAGGCGAAAGCAGGAAGGCAGGATGTTTTTGATGAAGCAGTGGGCTTAATTTAGGTCCAAGCATTCTCAGTATCTGACACCTAACTCCCAACGATCTCACCACACAGTACAGGAGGCGTTTGTGTGTGCGTGCTCATGTTTATCAAGGCAGGAGGGTTATAAATTCAAGAAATGTACACTGACACTTTGCCATGCTAAAAAGATTATAATACCTCCCAAATGTCATAAAGCCCATCCTCCTTTGGACTTGATGAATAAGAAGAAAATAATAATGACAGGCTATTGTGATATGGTGTTTCTTTCGGAATTATTGATACTGGCAAATAAAAAAAATAAATCCAATTAACCCTGCCAAACACCCAAAATCTTCTTCTAAAGGAATTGGCTTAGTTATAGCTCCTGCTTGGCCATAAAATAACCAAACAGGCGTAAGCAAAAGACGAATGCCAACAACCTCTGCCAAAGACTTCAGCTTGCACCCACTGTTCTCTTACTGGTACACAGAGACATTTTCTGCCTACTTTGAATTACAGAATTTTTCTGCTTGTAGGAAAAACATTTTTTATTCATAACACTTAAGGGTGAGCTAACTCTGTTGTACAGCAACTACACACTTGTCTAATGTAATCACACGAACCTACATTTTCTAGCCCTCTCACCAAGCCTGAGGTGTAACCCGTGTTTGATGAACACATGTATATGCTGAAAAGAGCAATGTAGTTTTTGAAAAAACCCTCCTTTAAGAGAATCTGGTGAAGCTCTGACCTCGAGCTCATTGTCATTTTAATGTTGCATTAAATGAACGTGCTCGGACTTGTCGAGTGACTGCTCAGAGTACTGAGGGGAGAGGCGTGCGGTCGTCAGGCGTCCGTAACGAATGGAAAGAAAAGGAAGACCACACAGCAGCACGGTCAGATCAGGTTGTCAGAGACCATATTTAAAATCTGGGTCAGAGTCCAAGCCATAACCTCTCTCACTCACCATTGCTCTACACTCCCTCCCTCTGCGCCCCATTTCTCCTTCAGCTCATCCCACTAACCTCTGTTTGTCTTTTGTCTTTCTCAATAGAGCTTTATCTCCTCACCACTTTACATATCTGTATTTCATTCACCCACTTCTACCTTTCTCCCTCCTTCTTGTCTTTCTTTCTGGCCATATGCTGTGACTAGCATGTGCTGCCTGAGCCATCTGCAGAGGCAGCAGCTTTGCCTGGTTTGTGTTTCACAGACATGTTCAGAATAAGATCATATAAATTGGATTGTAAATGAATAAGATAAATGTTAACACTGGGGAGGAAAAAAGTAGAATTAATCTAAAAATGTCACTTAAAACTTGAATTTTTGAGAATACAATGGTGGATGTTTAACTATTGCTCTTCTCCCTTGAGGAATTAAGAAAATTGGAGGCGGGTATAAGGAACAGCCATATGATTCATATGCAGGTCCAGTGGCAGCCAGAAGACTTATGAGTGTTACAATAAGCCTATTCAGTTCTACTTTATAACTTTTAAGAAAAAACAGGCGCAGCTGTTGCTGCAGTACTTACACAGGACTTCAGGTACTTGTATTATATGGTAAACATGGCAAGACAAAAACATTCAGAAAGTGGTTGCAATGAGTTTCATTTTTAAGAAGTACGTTCTTTTGTGAATTAAGCAGTTTCATCTCTGTGGATTCAATTAGTCCATTATGTTTCAAGTCTATCTTAGCACACAGACGGGAAGCATGGGGGAAAAGCTAGCCTCTGTTAAAAGAAACAACACTAAACTTCCAGCAGCGGTTGTTGGTTCGGACGTAGCTGCAATGCAATAAGTTAACTGCTAGTTAAACAACACTGCCTTGCTTTTAGGTGTAAAATGTGTCCGGATTCAATGTGTGCAGTTGCTGAAATGCATCTTTTACGACACTAGGCTAGCTGTTAACCCTTCGTTTCAGACCACTGTTTTTTTTAAAGCCATGAAATTTGAAATTAACCATGAGTCCTTCAGATAGTCTGCATTCACATTTGGGAAATGCAATGTATTGCTGCTTGGAAACCATTAAAGAGCCAGAGATAGAGATTGATTTTAAGATTTAAAGAGGTGCCATACTGGTGCTTATTCTCTAAGGCAGACCTGGCAGACCTGCAGCAACTCTAACTCCAACAGTGCTCTTGCTACCATTTGTCATGGGAAAATGGCAAACACTGTGCAAATCAACTGGCATAAATGTCCATGCTTCTTTTCAGCTCGGTGGCTCAGAACCTATTGTGGCGCTAACATGGCTGCCAACAATAAGACATGATGACATTGTCCTGTTTTCATGCTGGAGGCCTCCCAGTAAGGAGCTCTTGAATACCTCTTCAGTGTGACATGGAGACGGGCCTGCAACCACCAGCGGAGCAGAGCTGCTTTAGAGCCCTGCTGAGACCTGCCAGAACGACAGCTTTCCCTGCCAGGGGCCTAGGCTCACAGTCAGAGTAAGTTACAACCCACGACACACTCGTGCTAATGCAGAAACACACATACAGATAGCTTCAACATATACAGTATGAAGGCATGCAGATGCCCGCATAGGTGGAACACATAGTGGAGTATATGTGAACAACCTTAAACTAGGGTGGGCAGTAATACGATAACAATAATTATTGTGATATTATTTTCCGGAATATAAATATAACAAATGTTCAGTTTAATTCATTTGCATCACAAACAAATCAGCTCTTAATTTTTTCTATTAAGATATGTATTTTGTTGAGGAAAAATAACTGAAAAAAAGATTTTACTTAATTTTACTCATGCATATTTGTTTAAAAAAAGATTTTATCATCATAATTTTTAATAAGTTTTGAACGTTGTACCTCAGATTTGTGAAGTGATCCACTGTTTGGTAAATGTTTGTCATGTTCTGACCATAAAGAAAAGTTTAAAACCACAATTAACCTTCTGGTTTCTTCAACTTTCATTCAGGAGGAAAAATCAACCTTTAACCTTGCCAGATATAGTGATAATATTTTTAGCCGTAACGCCCAGTAAATCAATTCACACACAAGCAGACAGGAAAAAAAGTAAATAACACCCAGATAATGTTACCCCACTTATGGCAAGTGTAGCCCCATTGGACCATGCTTGCACACATGCAACAAAGTGAGCATGTCCTCTTACAGGAGCTCTATCTGACAGGGCAAGTTTAAGGTCAAGGTCCGGCAGCTGCTGGATTGATTTGTCTAGGTCAACATGTAAAGTGAAAAAGAGCATGCTTGTGATTAAGGGCTTAGCTGAAGGTATGTGTGTGTGTGTGCGTGACTGAGCAAGTGAGACACAGCATCAATATGTGACTGTATATGTATACACACTGTGTAGAAGAGATCAATGCACAGATATATCAGCTGCACGTGTGTGTCAGTATGTGCTTATAAATTCATCTTTTTTTCAACACGGCTTAGACAGGATCATCCTACGTGCCAAGAAGTCTAGGTTTACAGAAGAGAATCGATCCCACAAGGTCCTGGTTCAGTGTTTCTTTTTCTAACTGAAATATGTAAGCCAATGAATGATGAAAAGTCTGCGGATGCAGCATCGTTAATGATTCACTGTGTGTGATATGTCTACCCTGTAAACTCAACTGTGGTTATTTGCATGTTTATATTGTACTATAGTTACATGTTTACATAGCTTCCTATGAGTTGAAAAAAGTTCCATGGTGTCATGCCCTCACAAATTACTTTTTTTTTTTTAATGAATTAGTAACGTGGCATCAAAGGCTGTTTTCCTTAGCTCACATAAAGTATGTAGTACAGTTAATATATCGTTTAATGATGTAACTAAAAACCCTTTTAAGGCTAGGGGAATATTGTAGTCAAGGGAAATAAACTATTTAGTTAAGGTGTGGCTAAGTTTTGGCACCTGACACTGGGTTAAAGGGGAACTCCAGCGATTGTACACATTATAGTCTGTTACAAGTCTGGGGGAGTACTACATATGCATATGTGAAAAAGTTGTATAGCCTTTTGTTGCTCAATTGGTAGCTATGCAAATTTCATGAATTACCTCAAGTGATGTCACTTGAGTCAGCGTTGGTTAGAAAATGAATAAAATCTCGGTGTGTGGAGTTGGAAGAAAGTGAGCTTACCAGACCTGTGTAGCCAGCTCCTCAGCTCTGCTTGAGGCTACATTAGCAGCTTCTAGCATAACCACAGTCCTTATAGGCAAGTCATGCCACTCGGACGCCATCTTGGCTATGCCTCCGGGCAGCTATATAACAAGACCAGGCTCCTATCTGAATGGGGAGAGAGCCAGAACTGCACTTTTATTGGTCACCGGGACACAAAAACTACATGAATAGAATCAGCAGTAAAATCTAATAAAAATTGATGAAAAAGTTTGACGACTTTGCCCCTAAATAAGGTTTAAAAAGTGTTTTTCCCGACCAGTTATACTTCTGCTACACATGCGTCACCACTTCCATGCATGTGCAGTAGAAGTAAAACTGACCCTTATGTCAGTGGAGCGTTCGGGAGGGGCGGGAAAAACCGCCATCTTTGCCATTACGGGCTTTACCCGTAGTTATATTGAGGATGTGATTGAGTGGTGTGTCTCCTCTATAAAACGTCTCTTGCATAACACACCTGAATCTCCAACCAAACTGTCGGCAGTAGGATTGCATTGTGGTTAATGTAGGCACCAGGTTTTGACACTCCAACAATGTTATGGAAGAGCAATGCTAAATCGATGGAGTACTCTTTTAATGTCAGGGAAAGTTGATGTTCATGTTGACATATTAAAATATATTGGTATGAGGAGGCCGTGAACAAATAAAATAAAACCATATGCACTGACCGTACATATTAATTGCACATCCTTGTCTGTTTTGGAGTTCATCAGACCTTTGAACAACTAAACTGGTAGAAGAAACTTGAAAATGTTTGAGTGACATGACAGTACTTGCATCAGAGATGTACGTGGACACACGAGGGCTGACAAACAGTTTTGTGCTGGCTGTACAAATGTATCTCACAGCAGTAATCTATTATGTGCATGCGTGAGTAGCTATAGAGCTTGTGTCTACATTACTCCCAGGAATGTTGACGTGGTCCAGAGTTTAATAGAACTTGGCGTGGGTGTGGAGTAAGAGTCCCCTGGAGCAGAGTTAAGGTCTTAAAGTATTAAAAAGCCTTGACCCAGACCCTACGCACCCACTCACAGGGACACAGCACCCCTCTTCCAGCCCAGCACATGCTTTCAAACTTTGGCTATGCAGCAAAGAAACACAGGCAGCAGAAAGACAAGAAGAAGGGTATGAACTCAAACAACAAACATAATTTCTCAGATGAAGATGAGCACAACATGTACCCAGCCACAGATGTTGACGCGTTCGCTCTCACTGGCTCAAACACACATACAGCCAAACACATCCCTGTTGTCTTGTGTTGCTCGTCATCCAACGAGGAGCACATGACTTGAATCGGGTGTGGTGCATGACCTCTTATCGGACAAAAGCGTCCCACAGAGAGAGCTGATGGGGGAGACTGTGCCTCTCCGCCTGTCGGCAGTCATGAGGTCTCCATCCCGTTGGCCACGCCGTGTCCCGTGGTTCAAAGACCATATAATGTTGGCGGCGTCTCGTCAATAAATCAGCTGTTTAGCCTTAGGAGGGTGGCAATAACGGGGGGGGGGGGGGGGGGGGGAGGGGGAGTGCAAAAGACTTCTTTTTAAGGCATGTTTTGCAAGAATGAAGCCTTTGATTTTTTTTTTCATGTCCTATAATTGCCTCACCTAGAGGGCTTAATGTCTCTCAATGAGAATGGTTGGTGTGTATTTCCCACATTAACCCTGAAGGCCATATGTGCATGTGCAGTCATGCAGAGCTAAATGCAAATTTCAGAGACAGAAGTTGGATGCTGTTTTTGTCTCATTTACTGATCTCTTTTTAGTGTCTCTGTGTCATTTAACTGTCATAATGATGATAATATCTGTATGTTGGAGTGATAAGTCATGCGTCTCAAATCTTACAGGGATCATTTCTTGACATTCTTCTCAACAAAAGTCACTTGTTGAGTCACATAACTCACCATATCTCACTTTCAGTGACAAGACTAACCAGCAGTACTGATGTTTTCTCTGTAGTACTTGCTAACTCTATGCTGCACGGTAGGTTTCATATGCAGGTTGTTAAAATGCTTTTGCAGGAAACTGCTAATAAACTGTTCCACAACCAGGGCAAGGTCCATCCATCCATCCATCGTCAACCGCTTATCCTGCGTACAGGATCGCGGGGACCAGGGTAAGGTATCTTTCAAAAATCATTGAAATGGAGGCCAGCAAGAAGAAACAGAGAGGGGAATGAGGGTTATAAAAGTTTACTAGTGAACATCCTCTCAGAATGTTCCCGATTTGATTTGGTTGATAGCTGAAACAGGCTGATGAAGTGTGGCAAGAAGGGTGAAAATCAAATTGAGCAGAAATGTTTGGGATGTGTGTGCCCGTGTAAAAGCTGTCCCATCACAAGGTAGCGTCACTGAGAGGCAATGCCCCAGGGAGCAGGCCTCAGTCCACCTAAAATAAGTGCAGTGTTCACTAACACAAGCTTACTGGGTCCATCCACTGTCAGGATATGAAAAGGAGTAATTGTCTGGTGCAGCGCTGATGGCAGCATGAAAACCAAGTGAGACAGCTTCGAATCGCAGGCCTATGTGCGACCATAGCTAATTATGGAGCGAATCGAAAACCCACAGGATGGATGGAGGGATGTAAATGCACATGCAAAGATGACTGTTCCTTTGAGTGATGGCCACCTTCAGGAGTCACTAACTTTGGCTGTGTGGAATACACAGTGTTAAAAGGAATAAGTGTGGTAAAATAAGGTTTGTACAATGTTTTATTCTTGGATTATGTGTCATATGCTGAATAAAGATTTTGTTCAAAATAATAAGTGTGTTGCCGTCTCTGTAGAAAAATAATTACGGTCTGTTAAACATACATTTAACAAAATGTAAAATGTCTCAAATGCCTCTTATTTTAAAACCGGACCACAAAAATTTTAATAAAAAAGGTATTTTCTTAAAACAACTGGGTACCTGTAGTAAATAGGAGTGGAGTAAATAGTATATTTTGTTAGGGACTACTTTCAGCTGCAGAATAATACACATTTGGTGCTCTTGCGAGCATTTACAGCAGCAGGATGGTGTATGTGGAACTGACTCAAAATCAGTGCAGTGCTCATGTTCGTGATAATGAAGGAACCTGTCCCAGTGCAACAATTTGGCTCACTGATGAGGTTTTTAAATAGTTTTTGGACAACAAAGGAGCTCCATGGCACAGAGGAATAAGCTGTATCAGGATTTGACTACACAGACAATTCTTCAAAGCAGGATCAATTCATTGTTCGTTTTGTTCTTTTAATAGGATTAATTTACAATACGAAAAATATAGAATATCCCCAGATTTATCTTTAAAATTTTTCCCAGAAATATGCCATGTGACCAGTGCGCCTGTGTAAATTCTACGTGTATATACGTAGGTTCTGTGCTGTGTGTGGTAACTGATCTGATGAAGGGCTACCATTGGCTGAAATGTTTGTAGCCTGCTCCTTAAATAAAAATAAAGATTCATTCATTTGCGTAAGTATGGGTCACATGTAGCTTTATGTTTTCCATTTACAATTATACATGACAATATATTTTCATTTCAGTTCATTCATAATATCTGCTGTGAAAAACACCAAAGGAGCAACTCAAGAATCGTTTACAGTACACACACACGCAAGCAAGCAAGCATCTCTGAGGTGGAAGCAGGAAGGTTGTTCGGCTCTTAAAGAGAGAAAGCACATTATCAGACTTCAACTGCTATGTAAAACAGAGTAGTTAGGCCTCCATTCCCTATGCAAAGCATCAGTCTCCTGAACTCAGTGGAGAGAAGAAATGTGTAAATGATCTAAACTTGTCTGATGATGTGACACGCACACACACACACGACTAATGAGTCACACATTCCAGGCATTTAAAATACTCTCTCACACAAATGTTTGATAAGCTAGATCATTGTGTTTTTTATGGTATGTTGGATGGAGCTGGTTGCCGGCGATACACTTTCAGTTGAAAAGTTGATTGTTTTCTCAGAGAGAGAGAGAGAGGAATGAGAAATTCTGCAGCTTTGAGATGTTTTAAAATAGACGCTCTTTAATTGAAGCAGTTTTTCAGTACCTTATCTGGTATGTGTTGATATCACTGTTATTCATGTGTGAAGAATCTGTGGTGAATGTTTGTGTTCCTCAGGCAAACCACAAAATTCCCTCAAATCCTCCCACCAAATTATTAACTGCTCTAAACAAAGCAAATTGTTAACTGCTTGGAAACGTCACACGAAACCTAGATTGAAGGAAATGGAGAGCTGATGGACACAAGCAGGATCTCATTGTCAAGAAAGGGAAAAGAATCACTGATTTTGCAGCATTTTCATATAAATCCTTGCTCATTCGTTATTAAAACCTTATGAAACCCCATGCCACACCTGAGCTGTGGGAAAGCACCTATGTAATGAAAGAAAAAAGAAGGGAGCATTTCCCTTTTACCTGCCAGCTATCCTACTTATCCAATATTTTAAAAGACCTGAAATTTTGCCAAATGAAAAGAACAAAAGCAGTTTAACTGTGGGAGGCCGGCGACGCGCCTCACCCAAAGAGCTGCATCATGTGGCCCATTCATAAAGCCTATGAGCCCAAGCCCTGGAGCAGCATCTCGCAGCTTATCCATAATGCCTATGAGGCTGCACCAGGAGCTGCATCGGGAGGCCCGGTCACACAGCCTGTGATCCACACCCCGGAGCTGCATCGGAGGAACTGCTTACATAGTCCAGCGGGACCAGTCTAGGATTTGCAAACATGCAGACACGCCTTATCTGTGCTGCGTTTCTGCCAGACACTGGATGGACAGACAGACGGACACACACACCCACACAGATAAAAGAGCAAAGGCAAAAAGCCAGATGAACTCACACCTAGAAACTTTAAATACATATGCTATATTCAAAGCACCCGCTGTCAACAATAACTAATGAGGTTACAAAGCTAAAATGTCCGCAGTAACTGTGTGCTTATCATTGGTAAATACACACAGCTGTTAGCGTCCAGTGTAGCTAGTGAACAATGCTGGCAGCTCCACACCTCCAGCACAAGGGACACATTAAGAGAAATAGTAGGAGGAACTGGCCCACTCACTCTACAGACCAGTCCCTAGTGTGTGTGTGTGTGTGTGTGTGTGTGTGCGCGCGTGTGCATGATTGTTTAATGTAAAATGTCCTCATCCTTAAGAGTGGGATGAAAATCTTATTGCAAGTCACAAAGCTTGCAACATGCCTGCAAAGTTTAAAAGTACAGTATGTAAGATGAACTGACGCAGGAGTGGAATAAGATACATTTAAAGGCAGTAAATTAAATTTACGTCTACTTTTCAAATACTGCACACGGAAGAGCTTGAAAGCTTCTCAGGAAATGTCACACTATTCAGTCCATGTTCAGTTTTGAACTCGTCTCAGAATTAGGACACTGTAGAGCAATCCTAAAGCTTAATAGACTTTTAGCACATGTGGCTGGTGTTTCAGCTTGCTCAGTTACCTTAACAAGTGGCAAGCATGACGACTCATGCCTTTGACCATTAAATGCCTTCTTACTTGCATTAGTCAGGTCCCACAGAGGGAGATGATGTTTCAGATGCAAATAGAGAGAGATACCAAGCTCACTCACTGGCATGTTCAATTGCCCAACCTGCTGATCAGGCTCTTTCCCAAAAGGCTTGCTTATTTCACCATGGGCTGCTTCTGTTAGAAGCGGCACCAAGCACAGGTATACCACCTGGAATGGATACATTTTTATAAAATGTTCCATAAGCTGGACATACTGTACATATAAAGCATGTTCAAACTGCATGTGCAAGTTTCTGCAAAGCCGCACGCACGCTGAATCACCACAAAAAGTGAGCAGGGCTATGATATGCATTAAGCAAAACACTCTATTTTTGCCTTTACAAAACCAAGATGTTGATAATGATGTGGGTGAAAGGCTGAACTGACAACAAGCGGTTGCCAAGAATGAACTTCAGCGTCTGTCTGGGTTTTGCAAGAGTATGAAATCTCCAATTTCAACAGCAATCCCTATGGCCTACAGCGACACACAACCCCAACACCACACTTGGTCACTGCAATGGGTTGGCTGTGAACACACACACGGACATGTTTGCAAACACACATACACAGGAGGACCGACCGCCCCAACCCCCCAATCCCTTTTCACCAACTTGCCTGGCGAGCACTCCCTCTTAGCAATCCCTCTTTTTTCCGATGGCCGTCGCGAGTAGCAGACGGTTTTGCCATCCCTCTCCCAAAATAGCCCCCCGTTAGCACAGCCAGGTCAGATGGTTTTGAAACATCCATGGCAAACGGTGCTGGAGTGGAGGAGTGGAGGGGGAAACGAGTGCGTAACCACCTCTTGGAGAGCTCCAGAGAGGCGGTCATGGGTGGGCCTCAAGTGGAGGTTTCTTTCACACTTGGATGACAATGAGTGCTGGGGAACAAAGAAGGGGTGATTAAGAAAAACTGGTGATGTGTGCGTGTGTGTGTGCACGTTTGCAAGCAACAGGTGGTGGGCATTTGATTCATAACATTTTAACATGTAGATACAGAGAGCCGGAGTCACCCCGTCACGTCCAGGTCGGCCTATATTCCACTAGCTTCTGTAACTCAATGCAATTTGTCACTGGGCATTTCTTTGTCTTTCTGGAAAAAATAAAGTACATTCTGAGTTTACTTTCCATATTATAAAGCAAAATGGGATCCAGGATTTTAACCAAGTTAAACAATTATTTTGTGAGCATACAAAAAAT
>NC_060153.1:16409079-16455893 GCF_021292245.1 Micropterus dolomieu | reverse complement strand
GAGTCAGAATTCTAGCTGATAGACAGGTGTTCAAATACTTATTTGCAGCTGTATCATACAAATAAATAGTTAAAAAATCATACATTGTAATTTCTGGATTCTTTTTTTCTTTAGATTATGTCTCTCACAGTGGACATGCACCTACGATGACAATTTCAGACCCCTCCATGATTTCTAAGTGGGAGAACTTGCAAAATAGCAGGGTGTTCAAATACTTATTTTCCTCACTGTAGGTATCATCCTACTGTAGGCCTATGTGTACAGAACAGCTGTTCAGTGGGCTCGTGTGGAGCAAAATTTATTTTTAGTTTTGATACATTTGTATTTTTGAAATATAAGTATATATAAATAGTTTTCATCAAATCTACCTATTGTTATTCTTTGTTTGTTCGGGTCAGTTATTGACTATAGGTAAAATCTAACTGCTAGTAAAAGCTTGGGAGAATTGGCTGGAGCCGAGGGGCCGCTGCTGCAAATATTTGAGAGGCTCCATACTCCTCTAACATGCGTTATCTCACTCTAAACTTGCCCTGAGTACATTTTAAGAGCGCTCAGTAGATCTGGCGCAGCTGTGCGCACTGCAGCCGACGCAAAGTGTCGCGCCAGACAGCGCAGCCGCAGTAGAACGGGCGCAGATAGACACAGCAGCAGCAATGGCAGACGAAAAACCCAAGGTGAGGAGCGGGTTTTGTTAAAGGGGTTTCTATACAGTGTGTACCCCGTCCGTGTGCGATAAGTATACAGGTAACACTGTGAACAGCCAGCCGACTAATTCATCAACGGCCGCATAATTTCGAAGAAGGCTTAAGTTAACGCTACAAACCGGAGCTACCGCGTTAGCTAACAAGCTAGTGGGTGAAGTTAGCATAATAAGCTAACGAGGCTAATGTACCCGAGACCCGCGCGGTATGAAAAACATGATGTTTTGTCTTTTTAAATACACTTCATTCAAACCTCCTAAATTCCACTGTCCGCAGTAGCGATGCACATATAACATGTAAGTTATCGATATAGTTTTTTACGTTAGCTAGAACCGAAGAAAATTGACTAACGTTAGAGACAGCAACGGGCTAAAAATACATTAACATTATTTGAGCAATAACTGTTAACGGATCTCACAATGATATTGTTTAATTATGCCCATTACCTGCACACCCAAGTGTAATAGGAAAAGAGGGATTGTTGATGAGTGCAAGTCCTACTTTCCATCCTGATTAGGCCTTTGGGCATTATTACAAGTTGTGGGCCATCTTCCATAGACTTGCTAATGCTAACGTTGAAGATGGTTTCTGTGCTCTGGAGCCTCAGTAGTAATCTGATTTTAGGCGTCAAATAAATGTAACGGTGGTTTAAAACTCCATTTATACACGCGATGTGAATAACGTTAGTTTTATTCTTTTGTACCAAGTCATTGTGTCTGACTGATGGAAAGAGTTATGTGGTTGAGTGCCTGCACAAGTATTAACGTTGCATATGCTGGAAGTGACAATCTACCAAGCTAACATTACTTGTGTTAACACCACTTTTTGAAAACAACTTAACTTTCTGCAAACTGTGTTGTTTTTTTCTCTTTTAGGAGGGAGTGAAGACAGAGAACAATGAGCACATCAACCTGAAGGTGGCAGGGCAGGATGGCTCAGTGGTGCAGTTCAAGATCAAAAGGCACACTCCTCTCAGCAAACTGATGAAAGCTTATTGTGAACGGCAGGTGAGACTGCTGCACAAATACTACTACTATTCAAAAGGAGTCATATTTGTGTTCATTGCATTCATTGAAGTTCTAATATCTGGATATTGTGACACATTTTCAATCGTCTAAATGAATGGAATTGAAACAATAATTACAATGTCTTATGAAATATTTTAATTAACCATTTTTAAAATTTTAATGGTATTTGCCAGTTCTGCTATTATAATTATGGTTCATGTTTAGCACCTTAATGCTTATGTCACAGGGCACCCCATTATGTTGATTTTCAGTATTTTAAAATTAATATTTCTCTTATCTATCTCCAAAGGGGCTGACAATGAGGCAAATACGATTTCGATTTGACGGGCAGCCCATCAATGAAACTGACACACCATCGCAGGTCAGGCTTCACCTTCTCATTCAGCCTACATGAATACTTACAGTACCAGTCAAAAGTTTGGACATACCTTCCTGTTCACTTGAATGAGAGAGTGCATCCAAACTTTTGAATGGTTCTGTATCTCACAGAATTGTTACCTTGGACATTGTGCATGACCTGGATTTTACACTTTGGTGTCACTTTTTGTGTTGTGTGCTACTTATTTAGGTATTTCTAGAAAGCATGTGGGAGCAGGATTTACAAATAATTTAAGTTCCTCTGAAACAGAACTTACAGACGATGCTATTCCTTATTGCAAAATACATTTTAATTGAAGACATATTTACAGCACATGTACTATTTAATTGGTGTACTAACTCTGTATTACACTATGAAAGTTTTGTTAATATGACTTAATTGATACATGATAAGCTTATGTCCTGAGAATGTCCTGATGGTGGACATACACTCATGTCTGCTTTCCCCAGTATGTCATATGCTACAGTGCTGGTATTGTACAGAGATAAAGCATAGATTTCACAAATAGCCCGGAGCAGCTGGAAACAACTCCATGCTGCAGCTGCGCTGCCTCTTTATGACCATAGAACAGATGCATAAAAGCTCTTGTCTACTTCCATTTGGGGAGTTCAGGTTAGCCAAAAACTCTTCTTCCAACCACTTTAAGCTTGGTTTCCTCTCTTTGTTTACATCACATCTGTAACATCTTTGTATTGACCTACTGACCTATCCTCCTTTTATTGAGTTTTTTTAAGATGTAATAAAACAAAAATATTCCAGTTTCAAACTAACTTTCCAATGAAAAGTAGAATAAAAAAGCCTAAATCTACTGTCTATTACTGTTTAACTAACTTTGATTGCATTAGCTGACCTCACTAGAAGTTTCAAAACTTCAGCTTAAGGGGCTTCACAGTAAAGACCTACCACTGCCTTCACATGTAAAAGCACTAATTGTGGAGCACATGGAGGAAGTGTTAAGTTAGTAACAAATGGAGTGGAAGGAAAAGAAGAAGCAGAACAGAGATCAGTGTTCTGACAGCTGCATTGTCCCAGCGATTGTCATTCAGCAAAGTTATAACTATCAAATTATGATAAATAAGGCATTATGTCTTTCACACAACTCAAGTAAAAGACTACACTCACAATTGTACATTTTCTTACAGCTAGAAATGGAGGATGAAGATACGATTGACGTCTTCCAACAGCAAACCGGTGGCTCTTCTCTTTAAAGACTGTTTCCTACGAACATCCCTACCTCCCCTTTTGACCCCTGAACATGCCCAGTCTTCAAAAGCTCATGACCAGTGTTGATACCATCCAGTGGAATACTTGCCTGTGAAAATGCGCAAAGGCAGCAACACAGTTGGTGTAGATAGATTTAATCACATTGTCCATTTGTATGTTAACATGTCTGATCTGCACAGTGTAGACAACTTTTAAGCTGCAGTCTAATGGGCTGAAGAAATCAAAATCTTGTCATGATAACTTTTTTTTCCTGGAAGTTTTGGATTAAACCGCCTTGGTCCTTTTTTTGTTTTTATACTTATGTCATTGAGGTTTTGATTCAGATGGAATTTTGTTGTTGTCAAGTAAGCCTGCATTTTAAATTCACATCTGTTGTTATGGAAATGTATTATTGGAATAAATTGAGTCTTTTTTTTAACATATATCTCCGTTTGTTTTATGGATACTTTAGGAGTCTAAACCAGCAGATATCGTCAGAACTAGTAAGTGAAATGTTAATTAAAACTGTATTAGTTTTCTTAGCCTGCAACAGTAAACTGCATAACCAGAGATGTGTAACAAATGAAAACAGTCCTTTTCGGGGTCATAAGATGGTTTTCATTTAGTTATGTCTAATGCCCTGCTTTAAAAATGTTTGCTAAGGTTAGAGAACCTTGAGCTTGAATGACATGGAACACAAATTATATTTGTGCAGGTATAAGTTAGTATTGTTTTGCTTTTTTACCCTGACGGAGTATACAAGTCAGCACTTGTTGTTCATCCTTGGGTTGCAGAAAGGCCTTTCACAGCCTTAGTGCCTGTTCAGTATCACTGTCCTGCTACGGAAAAGAAGGTGCATCATGGTAGCTCTCTGATAATATATGTACAAGTCACCATCTTGGGATGAAAATAGGCATAATGTATATCCACATTTGAATATTTTCACAATCATGTTTGGAAGAGTTTTCTCACACAGCTGTCTCCTGACATGAGACAGCTTTGTCTAGTCTGTAGTAAAATACTTGCTTCAAGTCTACAACAGTGACAATGACACTTAATCAAAATGATGTCTACTCTTCTGCTGGGCTGCAAGAAGGCTACGTTTTCTTCTTTTATGCAGGTACTATTCTGTGTCAAATGTGGCGGCTTTTTATTGGTCTTCTAACAGCATGATGAAATTATCTCTGTCCTCATGGATGAGAACTCCTGTCGGATCTTCCATTTAAACCGGAGTTTGGCCTCTGATAACGCCAGCGCGCACTAAATGACTGGCCTCAAACTGCTTTGCTGAAGGGTTTTATTTTTACTTCCAGATCATTCTTGGAATTTGAAAGCCACTCTGACAGGAATCACAACCATATTTTGACATAGTACTTCATCATCTCAATTTAACGAAAGCGAAAAATAATTCGTGTATCCACCCCGCACCAAAATGTATGGGTTTTTCATTGGCCCATGCTACACCCTTCCGCCAAGTTTCATGAATCATGCCAATAGTTTTTCAGTAATCCAGCCAACAGACAAACAAACGGCACCGCAAATATAATATATACATAATAATATATAACGTTAATAAGACTATAAAAGATAAATGCTACCCATTTTTATACATGCTGAAAACTGTCGGTGGACTTGGTCAACTGTCCAATCACAGGCTTGATTACTGTTTTAGGATCCAATCATAGAAGTACCTGTTCATTTGTGGCCGTTACTTACGCTATTGATACACCCTCTCCACAATTGACTGTTGCACCATCACCTCTGTGTCAAATCCATGGATATATTTAAGGAGAATCACAGAGGTATAAGCAGAGAAAGACAGGAAATACGGAGCTTTTGCCTCCAAATTAAGCTCCGGAAGTGTTACTCTTGTTGTAGTACAGATTCATAAACAACAAATCCTTAACCTTAGATAACGTTGTTCTTACATAAGTAATTTAGATGTAATTTTTTAGAACTTTGATATTTTCTGAAAACTGCCCCAGCCTAAAGTTGTCAAATTGACATATTTATTTTGAAATGTTAGCCGGAAGCTGGGCACATCCTGGTGAGTTTAACACTGATCCGCTCAGACTGGAGGCAGGTTGATTATTGGGAACCACCGGCTAGGATAGACAATGATGAGGCGGTGAAGTACTGCTAATGAGAGTGTAATTCGCGTGTATCCTGTCAGATTTATATCAACACTTTACGACGACTTGTGCAAAAAAAAATGACGACGACCACGACATATCAAGGGATGGAGCCCGGTTCTAAAAGCAGTTCCAGGTAAAAGGCGTCGTTCAGACTGTTCCGTAACCCGTTAACGTTAGCCACCATGAAGCCAACAAGCCCAGCATCTTCTGACGTAACGTTAAACCTCAAATTTAGGACATTTTCTGTGCAGACCACTGCACCGTAATTGTTACTTAATTGCTTCAAAATGGTTGCAGCAAAGCACGGGACGACGATGCTAGGATGAAGCTCGGTACCACACCTTCCCGTTTTGTCTGTTGGGATGGACCGTTCCCATTTTTAACGTTAGCTAGCAAGATAGCACACATGTAACCTCCCTTTTGTAGAGAAGCTGCTTAGCTAGCAAGTAACGTGCAGACTAGGCGGCTCGGCACCAAACGAATGTGTTAAATGTAGGCCTTTTACCGTGGCGTGTACTTATATTTCTGCATTAGTTTTATCGTTTATCTGACGAGGAAAGATTTTTAAGATCTGGCATTGCAGTTGGGTGGGGCCTCCTTGGATTTCGGATCAGTGAATTACAATAAGACATCCTCTGGTCTGCCCTGCATATGGCCTCACTGAAGCGATGGCCATGTTACAGCTGGCTACACCTGACAATAACCCGATATACGTGTTTATTTTTAACCACGGGGGTGTAGCGAAAGGAATCCAAACCCGCTGAAATTCCAGCGATATCAAAACTGCAAAAAAAATATTCACAGTGGTTAAATGAAGGATTGGGGTTTCATTAAGTGACGTAATTGTGATAAATTGCATCACAGCGTGACAACAACAATGACAGTAATGCCAATTACAAAAATACATTAGACCAAATGTATTAAGGACAGTGCGAAATCACTATGTAGTGTTACCTTTCAATTTTAAAGGAAAATGACATAATCAATATGGATGTATACCTGTGTAAACGGTACAATAAGAACTCCAAAGCCAGTTTATTAAGCAGACCTAGTTAAAAATAGTGCAGTTTAATACAACAGCACTGCTATAAATCCTATCCTCATAAAGGTCATTTTGGAGGCTGTAGTTAGCTGCTGTTGAAGTGTACTGCATTATACTGAAAGGTGTTCTTAATATTTAGCCTGCCCTTATTGATATAAATAAGTTTAATAAAAAAAAAACCCTGTAATAATAACATTATCATTTTTACAGGTAATACCAATTATACCTTCAATTTACCAACACAGCTGGAACAACACTAGCCTAAAGATAAAGTCCATATTGTCACGTTACAGGCAATTTAAAGGCCACATTAAAGACAATGAATTGATTGTAGACCTTCATTTGCATTAGTGTGAATGAACAATAGTTTCTCATTGACTTATTCTGGACATTCCTAGGTTGAACCATAGCATTTCTGTAGTTTCTTTTAATACATAATTTTAGAATCAAGCGAAGACTCCAGAAAAATCAGCCAGTACGATAGAGCTTTCAGAAACAATGTTGACCATCTCTCTCTTTCCAGGGTTTTGCGCCCTCCTGGTGGTGGCTCCAACATTTCACTTGGTGCAGATGAGGAGAAGCCTCCTGTCCGGAAAAACAAGATGGCCTCCAGTGTTTTCGCTGAGCCAGAGGACCCCTATGCTAATCGAAGGAACAACCCGCCAGGTACAATCTACCTCATTGTAACATATGTGTTGCTTTAGTGTGAAAGCTTATAAGTGAATTTATCATATCCATCTTATTTTGACAGCTTACCACAGCATTTACTGAATGTTGTAACTTAAAAACACAACCTGAGCACAAAACCAGTCACAATGAGAAATAAGTTTGAGAATATTTTTTCTTATGTTGTGGAGATGCAAGGTTTTCACTGCAGAGTTTTCTCTTGCTGGTTAAACTGAGCCTCCCGAGGCTACTGAAGACTTGACACAGCAGAATACATAAGAATAATATTTGCTTTCTCCAGTGGAGCTGCTTGACACAACAAATTGGGTTTAGGTGCCTAAAACAATGAATTGATTTCACTTTCAGGCTGTCATTAGATATTCAATCACTGATGTTTCTCTATTCATCAGGATCTCTTAAACCTCCAGAGATCTGATATATTCAAATTGACTTGAGCTGCCTGAAGTCAGATCAAAGGGTTTATTATAGAATTTAAATATTACACAGCAAAAATGTTAGCTAATAAGGAAATTAAATACCATGGGAAGTAAAAGTTATGCTCGGTGTGTATGTTTGATCTAGTGCAGTGGTTGTCAATGTTCATGTACAAAAAAAACTTGTAAAGTGCATTAAAAAATCAAAATGTGGCCACATTTCATGGTAACCTTGGCCAGTCATTACAAATACCTTTTCCAGTAAATACCTTTAGTTAATGTTACTTGTATGGGGTAATGTGTTGTGAATATTATTTTTTTAAGTTCCAGACCATCTGTGTTTGACAGGGTCAGTGACATTTATTGATGAGAGAACAGGAGAATTTAACCAAGCTATTGCAAACCAGTTTTCCAACACATAGATATTACCTGTGTGGGCCGCCCAGGTATATGAACTATTTTAGTATTTTGCAGTGAAACGCAGAGAGAGATGTTATCTGGTATTACGTTACAAGACTCGAACACGGTGGATATTTTACAAGCACAGACAGGTAAATCAACAGTGAACAGTGAAGAGCACCAGTGCAGATATCATTTGGTACCACGTTGGTTTCGATGGGCTGCGTCATTAACAAGCCTCCTCCACATGCGGTGGACCTGCTGCTGTGAAAATAGACTTGCGGGTGGAAAAATCCAAAAGATGGAGTTCTGTGTGGTAAATAAAAATAAAAAAAAGACTATCCTTTGATGGATTTGAGTTTCATAGGAAAGCATCATCATGACAGATGCACTATCCATCCCCAAGACCCGGTAAACAGGAAGTTAAATTATAGTTGTAACAGAGACGGGCCATGTGCTCCTGCTTTTAGGTTTGCAAATGACCCAATCGTGACCCACTGTGTCATACTACCTTTATCCTAAAGAAAAAATTATTCACAGCCTCCAGTGATGGCCCTAGAAGGTGTCCAGGCTATAACATGATTTTTACTAATATGTAGTTAGTTAGTTAACATTACTAACTGATCATTTGCCACAAAAGTAGCGGGTAGCTTTTAAACGCTTGCTACTGTGAACCTGCGGGGTTCAGGGTCTATTATGAACACTTTTTGACTTGTCTCATTATGTGGATATGTGGACTATTAATAAAAGCGGTGTGGATCAAGGCCAACAAGCTAAAACCAGCTAAACCACCATTAATATCACCACAGCACACGCTGAAATGCTTTATAGATATTTATCCAGTGTAATGAACATTTGTACTAATGTGAAGAAGGACAAAATGAATATACTAAAGAAAGGGGGAAAAAAAACATTAATGTTAACAGCTCTTAAACATTTAGCCAAAAGTCCACAGATTTGGTGTAAATGTGAGAACTCCTTAGCAGGTATCAAGTGGGAAGTGTTTTGGCAACTTTAAATACATATGGCTTTGGCAGAATCTCATCAACGGAAGGGAGGACTGGGAAGCCCCTTTTATACTGGACAAAAAACCACTAACAATCGCTAACATCTAACTTTTCGACATTCACTCCCAGGGAAAATAACTCTGCAGTAGTCACTTGTATTTATCAGTTCCAGCTCCAGTTGGCAGTGATGTAAACGGGACACCCTGGTGGACACGCTAATCCCCCTTCCCCTTGCGCAGTGCGACTCTGTTTCTATCTGCGGATGTCTGTAAATGTCTCCATTGATATGTATATGTAGCAGCATGATAGGCAATGACTTTATATCCATGCTGTGACGTCTTTCAGAGCACACAAACACTGTAAACACACCTGCCACCCAGACTTGGGGACTCCAGTTTGAGACTCAGACTTGAGTCGCACACACAGTGACTTGAGACTCGTCCTCAAAAGACTTGACTCAGACTTGAGTTTATTTTTAGGAAACCTCTTATGAGCTGGCAGTTGTTCCCCTCCCTCCGTTACTTATAACCTGCCTACGTAACACATAACCTACTACGTATCTGCTGTGCACGGCCACACATGAGAGAGGACAGCAAACACCAGCAGATGCTGTACCATTCATTATGAACTTTGGCTTTAAAACTTCATACAACACCACCCAAACAAAGAAGTGCGGAATGCAAAATAGGTTAGCAAATTGAGGTTAGTAAACATGTTTATCTCAGCATTGGCCATCTAATCTAACATCTAATGTTAGCTTGCTTTTTGTTTTAGCTACAACCTACGGGAGGGAGTCTGTTTGTTTGCTTGTGGTAGTCGATTAACCTAATCACTGTTGGAATTTCCAACATTAACTCATTTCTCTGCATCATAAAGGTAGGGTAACTTATGCGACTCTGGAGAAATCCAACACCATGACAAATGCTATGATATAGAGTGAACAATGAAACGGCAAGTAATGTAACTAACGGTATTAACCAGTTCTGAGTAAACTTCACTCTCCTCTACGTTTGTTTGTCCTGAATGTCCACAACACTGGCATGTGGAAGAACGACAGCATTGAAGTTAGTTTCAATTTGAATGTTTGTTTGATGTAAATGCTCCGTATTTGTATAGCGCCTTTCTAGTCTTTTCGACTAGAAAAGACTGCATTCACCAGTCATACACTGAGCCTAAGTGCTCAAACGGAAACTAACATTCACACACATTAATACACTGGCGGGACAGCCAGTTAACGGCCAACCCGCTCTACCTCCTGAGCCACAGCCTAATTGATATTAGGCAGAGATAAAAATCCAACGTAAATGTAACTTTACCGGGGTTCAAATGGTGCAAAGCACCGCCCCCTCGCAAAAATATTACCGTAAAGTGTGGCACAACAAAAGAAACGAGCATATTTGTAAACAATACACATTTTTCATATCGCACAGCCCTACGTGTAAGCAATCAGGTAGTGCTGTGGGTGAGACATTGAGCAAGGTTACAGAGTGGTGACTACAGAGAGAAAGAAAGAAGCAGCAAAATCAGAGACAAAGTTGCGCATTGAAAAATTTATTTAAGCCTAACTTTATGTCTTTGCTGATCCAAAAAGTGATCCAAACCTTGACTCAAAACCGTGATATGATCTGAACCGTGAGATTTGTGATCTGTTGCACCCTAGGATTTTGTATTGTGCACTGACTATATAATGCCCTGTGGTGAACTTCAAGTTCTTGTGTGCTTTGTGTTTCTTGTCATCCGTCTGTGGCTGACTTTGACATACCTGGTTGTCAGGTAAGGTGGAGTGCTTGTCATGTACTGAAAGACATGGGTCCTTTGTGCATGCAAATATGCAAGTAATGTTTTTATGGAAAACTGTGATTCGAATATAATGGAACAACTGCAACTATGAGTCTACTTGCTTATCAAGGAAAATGCACAAAGTAAATAGTGACATTTTATAATGTGTAAAATTTTCATATTTAATTTGAAATTAGTACAATATAACATTAAATAAAGTGTGTGTGTGTGTGTGTGTGTGTATATATATATATTAATTTCTGTATTCATTATAACGTCATATAATAGTACACTATTTTATCACTAGTTTAATATTAAATCCAGTTACAGCTGTTTAATTTCTATGGTTTGTCTCTAATTTGTTAATACTAAGTACTAACTTGTCAATAATCATATTGTTCAACATTTGCACCTGGTGGGAAATGTGAGGTACTCGGAGAAACTGATCAGTGGGCCAGTAGTCAACCATTGCTGGGAGCTTATGAAAGCACACGAGGATGTTTATCCCAATGAAAGCTTTCATTTCCTCTTGGCATGTCTCAAAGCACAAGGTAGAGGAATTTGCAACTTCTGAATTTTCTAATTCCCAACTTTGATTAATTTCAGTCTCCTCAGTTTCTTCTCCTGCATCACTGCTTTCCCTCATTAAGCTCTGCTTGTACTGAATTCTCATCCTGAACTGACGCCTGACTTCCTACCTCACTTCCCTCACTCCACCATATCACTATTAACCTGCACATTCTTGTAACCCCATCCACCCTCATGATGTGATAAGGCACCTATCAGTTTCTATGTAGCATGACACATTACTTACTATATACAGTGGGGAAAACAAGTATTTGATACACTGCTGATTTTGCAGGTTTTCCCAATTACAAAGCCATGTAGGTCTGTAATTTAATCATAGGTACACTTCAACTGTGAGAGACGGAATCTAAAACAAAAATCCATTTATTGCATGACGTAAGTATTTGATAAATCAGAAAAGCAGAACTTAATATTTTGTACAGAAACCTTTGTTTGCAATTACAGAGATCATATGTTTCCTGTAGTTCTTGACCAGGTTTGCACACACTGCAGCAGGGATTTTGGCCCACTCCTCCATACAGAACTTCTCCAGATCCTTCAGGTTTCTGGGCTGTCGATGGGCAATATGGACTTTCAGCTCCCTCTAAAGATTTTCTATGGGGTTCAGGTCTGGAGACTGGCTAGGCCACTCCAGGACCTTCAGATGCTTCTTACCGAGCCACTCCTTAGTTGTCCTGGCTGTGTGTTTCCGGTCGTTGTCATGCTGGAAGACCCAGCCATGACCCATCTTCAGTGCTCTTACTGAGGGAAGGAGGTTGTTGACCAAGATCTCACGATACATGGCCCCATCCATCCTCCCCTCAATATGGTGCAGTCGTCCTGTCCCCTTTGCAGAAAAGCATCCCCAAAGAATGATGTTTCCACCTCCATGCTTCACGGTTGGGATGGTGTTCTTGGGGTTGTACTCATCCTTCTTCCTCCAAACACGGCGAGTGGAGTTCAGACCATAAAGCTCTATTTTTGTCTCATCAGACCACATGACCTTGTCCATTCCTCCTCTGGATCATCCAGATGATCATTGGCAAACTTCAGACGTGTGTGGACATGCGCTGGCTTGAGCAGGGGGACCTTGCATGCGCTGCAGGATTTTAATCCATGACGGCGTAGTGTGTTACTAATGGTTTTCTTTGAGACTGTGGTCCTAGCTCTCTTCAGGTCATTGACCAGTTCCTGCCATGTAGTTCTGGGCTGATCCCTCACCTTCCTCATGATCATTGATGCCCCACGCGGTGAGATCTTGCATGGAGCCCCAGACCGAGGGAGGTTGACCATCATCTTGAACTTCTTCCATTTTCTAATAATTGCGCCAACAGTTGTTGCCTTCTTACCAAGCTGCTTGCTTATTGTATCCTGTAGTCCATCCCAGCTTTGTGCAGGTCTACAATTTTATCCCTGATGTCCTTACACAGCTCTGGTCTTGGCCATTGTGGAGAGGTTGGAGTCTGTTTGAGTGTGTGGACAGGTGTCTTTTATACAGGTAACGAGTTCAAACAGGTGCAGTTAAATACAGGTAATGAGTGGAGAACAGGAGGGCTTCTTAAAGAAGAACTAACAGGTCTGTGAGAGCCGGAATTCTTACTGGTTGGTAGGTGATTAAATACTTATGTCGTGCAATAAAAAGCAAATGAATTATTTAAAAATCATACAATGTGATTTCTGGATTTTTTTTTTTTTTTAGATTCCGTCTCTCACAGTTGAAGTGTACCTATGATTAAAAACATACCCCTACAGACCTCTACATACTTTGTAAGTAGGAAAACCTGCAAAATCAGCAGTGTATGAAATACTTGTCCTCCCCACTGTAACTTAACAATGTATCCTATTGATGGGTTTCTGTGCAATGTCATCACAGAGATGCAGTATTGGGCAAATTACTCAGAAATTGTACTTACAGCTGTGGAAAGAACGTCCAACTCCTTTGTTCTCCATTCTTACTTTAGCTTGTTGGCTAGCAGCTGACTTGAACAACATAAGGTCTGGTGTCGCTGACCTGCCACACGGTCGCACATGTTGTATGAATATGCAAATGAAACACAAACAAACAAATCCAACTCTTAAATGGCAGTTTATTATTGAGTCAACAAGAATTTACAAACTGCGGAGTTTACGTTTATTGCAGTGATTGACTACAGTCTTATGACTGGCTACCAAAGCGCTTTTGCCCCCTGACGGCGCACATTCAGTAGTGTTTGTATACAAGAAACTGGTCTATGCTTTACACACATAAGCAGTGCAAGGGCAAAGTGACGACAAACTATACACACAGTTACAAAGAATAAAATCTCAAAGTGAGCCAATAATAGCTATAGAAAAATTGTAATATATTAGATGATAAAGTCCAAATCAGTTTTACAAATGTGGTCCACGACATTTCTCTCCATCTTCTACTGTCAACAATTCATAGCCTGAAATCACACAATGTTTTTACTTGGGTGTACATGAAATTAATATGCAATCAAAACATTCAATGAGAAATGCATCTGTCTAACTTAAAAAAAAAAAAAAAGGACTTAAGTTCAATTTTATAATAAATATGCAATCCGCAACATTTCTCTCTGTTTGCTTCCTAAGTCAACATTCGAAGTCTAACAAACAAACAGATCCTTCACTGGATAATGCTATGCTTTCAGAATAAATGAACAATGTCCCAAACTTCAACCCACACAGCAGTGTTATGTGTGGTGGAAGTTGTATATTTCCTTGTGGGGAAATGAGAAAATAAAGAAGTTACAACAAACAGTTCCCTTTGTGATATTTATTAAAGTAAGAAGAACAGAGAAGTACTCCAACCGGCCCAGAGAGTTCCGATACCCAAGGGGGATTTAGATCGTCTGATCAAGAGAAGCAGAAGACTAAAACATTTACCAGCGGATGATAATTGTGTAGTCTACAAGAAAAGCCTTGAGCCACAGTGGAAGGAGTCTGCCTAAGACAAAATACTAAATTTACGTATGTTGAATACTAGCACACAAACTATAGTATTTATAGTGTATACATTAAATTGACGGGCACTCCCGGCCATTATAGTAATGCTATGTGGTCAAGAGGGTTAATTTCCTAACAAATAATATTTTATTATGAATGTTTTTATTATGAATAACAGCCTAAATAAATTTGGCTAAAACAAGAAGCAAATTTTTATTTTGTTTGTTTTTTATAAAAATGTTTGGTCTTCTCAGTGACTGACACATTAACACCTACAGAGGTGTTATTTACTTTTAAAGAATTTCTATGTGGTCACAGGCTAAATGCATATTGAAGCTTTCACACATTGTCCCTCTGACATTTCCTTCTTCCCCTTTTCACTTCTCAGATTCAGTCATAGAAATGAGCCTTTAGTCCTAACAGTATTTTTAAAGTTGATTTAGTCAGAATGTCTGTCTTTTATGAAGAACTTTTTAATTTTTGACAAGCAGTTTCGTCATAGTCACACTATGCTTTTCTCAGTGTTTGACCTCACTGCAACTGCCACATCTCAGCTGTCACAGAGAGACAAAGGTTGTCTCAATTCAGGGGCTGCATTCTTCAAAGGATGCAAGCAGTTGTTAAGTGAGAGGGCCTGGTCTTCGGAGGATTGTATATTTGTGTCATATTATAGATAGTCATCCCCTCACTGTTGTCATGAAGGGGGAAATTAGCTATACAGACAAAACATACTTTGTACCAACCTGTAAGAATGTTTAACATAGGGGTCTGGGGAAATTGCTATTACCTTTTTTTTTTTTTTTTTTTTTTTTTTTTGGTCACACTAGTGCACCTAACATTTCACAGGACAATTTTTGTCAGCCTAATCTCTGTATTTCTTGTTAGGCCATTAGTAAAACTAGCTACAAAGCTCGCACGATCTGCATGCCAGGCTGCCCGCTCTGTATCACGCGTGTGTCGGAATTTTAAAATAAAAGTCCCTTAGAACAAAATGGGAATAATGACAGGATAGATTTCACAGATAGAAAGTTGGTTACCTGTGGTAGAAACATAACAGATGCACTAAATATGAAAACAAATGAACATATGAATTTGTTTTAATTTAAAATAAATGAATATATTACTACAAACTTAAATATGTACAATCTCATGACATAATTTCCTGTACGACATTATAATAGACTGATGCATTCAAGGTACAAGGTTGATTTGTCACAAACAGGTTGTAGAGTGAAGTTGAATTTGTAACTCCCTTCTGCTAAGTAGCAGATAATATACATATGAAAGCAATTATAATAAACGGAAATAAACTATATTTAATGGAGCAGTGCTGAGGATGAATTTGAATTTAAAAGTCTGTTTGAAGACAGCTTTGGGGGAAAAGCTGCTCTATGTCTGGTGGTGCGGCTATATCTCTATCTCTTCCCAGAAGGCAGCAGGGTGAACAGGCTGTGGTTGGGTGGGTACTATCCTTTAGTATCCTTTGGGCTCTGTGAAGGTACCTCACCTCACAGATATTGCTGATGCTCTGGAGATGGGTACCAATGATCTTCTGAGCTGTCTTAATCACCCACTGCAGAGCCCTCCGGTCCTAGGCCAGTTAGTGACGTTTCCAGTCAGGATGCTTTCTATTGCTCCTCTGTTAAAAGCTGACAAGAACTCGGCACGGGAATTTAGCCTTCTTAAGCTTCCTCAAGAAATACAGGCATTTTTGAGCTTTCTTCCCCAGCGTGGAGATGATGTCAGGTTCTCCACGATGCGGATTCCCAGGAACTTGAAACTGTTCACTTGCTTGACTTCAGCTCCACCGATGTAGACATGAGTGTGTGTCTTTAACATTTTTTTCCTGAAATCAACGATCAGCTCCTCCTCCTAGTAAAGTGATGTGACTGTTGCGTCTGTGGTGACTGAGTGTTGAGTTCATATGCACAATTAACTGCAGGGCATGATTTCTATTTGCTTTAGAAAGTAAGTTAACACTAGCAACTCAAATGCTACACTTAGAATCTTCATAGATTGAACATCATCATTTATTGTACCGTGTTGTATAGATTTGTAAAAATGAACAAAACACTTCTACATGTTTTCTATACCGTAAAATGTACACATGGTACAGATTGGGCATGTGCAGAATGGATTGGGCAGGCAGCACAGATCGTGCACCTACAGCTACCAAGCCAATCAATCCCAGTTCTTGCAGTCTGTGTTGCCGCAGTGTGTGGATACATTTTTCAGAACTTGAGCCAGCTAGAGGGGATTTTCTGTAAATATCTGGGAGCATCACACACTTTAGAGACATTTGAGTTTTTTGAATTTTCCGTTTGTCAAGCACTTACACCATCAGTACCTTTTTTTTTGTTTGTTTGTTTGTTTTTTTTATTCCAATGAAGACAAACATTTACGTGTAGATATTCGTGTTTACAATAATTTACTATCAATATGTATGGGAAAAGACAGAAGGTTAGAAGATTCAGAGTTCTCATTCAAAAAGAGCACTTCAGAGTTCTACACACCGGCAAAATCGAACGTGCTGGACTCCAGGCACTGTGAAGGAGATATAGCCGAGAAACAGCCAAAGAGGAATAGGTATGAAGAGCATAAACGGTGAAGGCGTTTCAACACTGGAGAAACCTCAAAGTTTTGAAAGTTGGGGAGCAGAGCTTCTGAGGGAGCGCTGAGTGAGAGTGTATTTGTTTGGCAGTTGAGTTCAAATATCAATAGTCCTGCAGAATCACTTCCTCTCCCTTTAAAGTACCAAAAGGTAAAGTGCAGAATAGCCCATTTCAGAAAAATGTATATTATATTACTGGATTCATTCATTCATGTGTTCATCACTTAAATGTTGCTTCTGGTAAAAGTGGAGCTCATGTTAATTTATATCCTACTGCTGAATCTTAAAAGAGGTGGTATTATGCTTGGCTTTATCCCTCTCCTTTATTGAGCACTCTTTTTTTGTGCATGTAACAGGTTTGTAAAATGAAAAAGCCCAAAGTCCAGCCCAAAGGGAGTCCCCATCTCCCACAGAAAGCTCTGCTCTGAACCGCTTGAAAACAGCTTGTTTGTAGTCCAGCCCTTCACTTCCTTTACTTGTGACATCACAATGAAAACGCGTCGTAAAGCTTGCCAAGCAGCTAGCGGGGTCAGGCACGCCCTCAAACCAAGCTAGTCTGAGCGGAGGCCCTTTGGCTCGACTCGCCTTTGTATGGTTTTCCATTGTAGAAATGTTGCACCTGTACCTGCTTCCAGGTGCTTTTTTTTTTTTTTGTATCACCTCACCTCCGTGGAGGTTCAAAGCGAGCTGAGGGATACTAAAATGTAACGTGAAAACACAACAGACTGCTGATTGGTCAGAGAGAATCGTCACTATTGACTGCATCATCATTGCGTGCACCAGACAGGCCAGCAACAGAGAGTTTTATATTTTACAGTTTTTGTTCACTAAATCCACTTCTGAGAAGTTTTGAGGTGAGAAATCTGCTGTGTAGATTTCGAATATTGACAGTTTTAGGAGAAGTGATGGCGGAACAAAAATGTGCTTGAATATTTTCGGAGTTGGGGAGCTCCGCAAGTGGCTGCGGGGGATGGCCGGCCAGCCGCCTGCTCACAGAGCCCTCTGCTCCCGCTGTCACACAGACCGCTGCAGCAACAACAGCAGAGGAAAACACAGCTGGGAGGTTTTCATACCGCTTATCTGTCTTTACATTCTGAGTAATGTTGAAACTTTTTAACTTAAAAAAGAGAAAGCTGTTTGGATCCCTGGTGTGTGTGTTGCATTGAACATTACGTCACGGCAGTTGTGTGTGGCGTCGCTATGACGACAAGCTACGTACTATCTCTGGGTACTATCTGCAATGGAAAACGGAGCAGGGCCGAGTAGAGTCGAGTCTATCGATTTGCGCTGTGGTGGCATTTTTCGGCAAGGCAGCATAGATCGTCAGAACACCGGCAACAGTTTAACATTTAGTTCTAAAAGACGATGCAACTCAGACTCTGTTTGGGCCTGGAAATTCACAATCACAACCTGTAAGTATGCTTTATAGTTGTGAATTATATTTAAAATAAACACGGCAGTGTAACTTCAGACTGTTCAAGTAAGGAGTTGTTGTAAACGTTGGCTAACACAGCTAAAATTATAATTATATTGCTAACCCGATGTGAAAGCTACTAAGCTAAAATTGTTTGGCCAATTTTTATGTAAAATTGAGTTGAAATATGGTGATTTTTTTTGTAGTGGTTTATGGTAAGATGTGGAACAATGATGTTGTGTGGTTGTGGACTTGTGAGTAACTTTTGCTAGATTATGGTCGCAGTCTGAAGTGGCTTTGATTTGGATCACACTACCTTGTTTCTTGCGACCCGCCCTTCTCTGCTTCTGATTGGCTAGTAGTCCTTACCTGGGATCTGCGCATGTGCAACTCCCAACAAAGGTTTTGTACATGTAAGATGCATCACTCTGTAGCTCAAGAGTGGAGCGTACAACACACAGGGTGAAAAGAGTAGCTGCAGCAATGTGCAGTATGAGAAAAATATGGTGTTTTTTGAAAATTAAACCATGTAAACCTGTTCTGGTACAACCACTAATTAAGATTTTGAACCTGAAAATGAGCATAATTCCACTTCTTTAATAATACATCATAATTTATTAGTTGATTCATATTTTGTGTTAATAATCTGAATCTGCAAAGTAAACCGTAACTAAAGTTATCTAATAAATGTAATGGAGTAAAAAGTACAATATTTACCTCTAAGATATATTATAAAGTAGAAGACAATGAAAATACTAAAATAAAGTACCCCAAAATTGTTCTTGAGTATAATACTTGAGTAAATGTGCTCCACAATAGTTTAGTAAATTCATTTATTCAATATATATATTTATTTTTATTTCTCAACAAATATCAGAGTCTCCTTCTCTGTCTGTTCTCCTGTTCTCTCCTCTGACCCTCTCTGCAACCTCTTCCAATCTTCCTTTATGAGCTGAAGAAGCTCATCCTCTCTCTGGCTGTGTTCGCAATCACATACTGTACCACATACTGCCTACTAAATGAACGATTGTGTATGCCATTCCCAGTACGTTGTTTACACTGAAGTATTCTCCCCATGGCAATCCATTTCTGTACTTGGCCCCAGGGGTATCCTCAGGATGAAGGCAATTGGGACAGGGTGGGGGTGGAATGTCTGTCACGGCGCCTCATCCATGAGGACAAACCAGGTGCCAAAATGCACTGGTGGGTTTCCCAATCACACCCAATCCTAAGGCAGAGGCAATCAATCGTGGCAGTTAACAACAGCAGCAGCTAAACAAATTTCAGAAAAGGTGTTTTAACTTGCATGATTAAAGTAATGTAACTTCAAAATCACATGTACATACTTTTTTTTTAATTTTACTTTTTTTCTTGGCTTGCAAGGGAACCATCTTCTCAAGCCGACCCATTTCTCCAGTATTGTCTTAATCACAGCCAAAAAACAAGACAAAAGGGCGACACTTATCGACCATTGACACTTAGGAATATTAAAAAAGGTGACAGCACTACCTAAAAACACAACAAAGAAAGGGTATTGCCCCATCTACTAGTATTATTATTATGGGCTTTGTATAGTATGAGGGCTAATTTAACTATAACCTTCGGTACAAGATGGTCTAACTGTGAAAATAAATGCTCCTTGCTCCCCAAAACAAAACAGAATGTTAAGACTAGGTTTTTCTTCACACCACCAAACGGAAGCAGCTTAAGTAGAAAAATGGCCCCGCTCAGCTTAGCTGTGTAATCAGTCCCAATGTTTGTATTGGACTTCGTCTGAAAACCAAGAAGGTTTCACGGCCTCTCTAAATTAAGTCACCTGCTCCATTTATCTACATAGCATGATAATCTATAAAATCTCGGTAAGCCTATTAGTCAACTTATGAACCTCTTAAGTTTGGAAGTGGAGGGTTTAAAGGCTTCAAGGGCCATAACAGGTTGGAGGCAATAGGTGGTGTAGGGCTGGGTGATATGGCCAAAAATGTTATCACGATAAAACATTTCATATCATTCGATATCGATAATTATCACAAAATAAGTCAAATCATTATTTCATTCAACTTTAAAGGCAGATTTTTTTTCTCCTGAATGAAAATTGAATACATGGTGGTTAATTATGTGGTTAAACTTATCTTCCAACACTTGATGCCAAACAGTGGATCACTTCACAAGTCTTGAGTTAGAACATTCAAAACTATTTCAACAAATATGATTAGTTAATCTTTTTTCAGGCCTCTTTTTCAACAATATTTTTATAGAAATATTAGGTGCTAATTTGTTTGTGATTCAAATGAATTAAAGCAAATATTTATTGACAACATATTGAACATTTATTATATTGTTATTGTGGAAAATTATATTGCGATAATTATCATTATTGTTTATTGCCCAGCCCTAAGGTGACATCACATAAGTTAGTCTATATATACAAAAAGGTGAGGTTTTATCATTAGATATTGGCTGGAGGATGCTTCAGATTCAGGAAAAGAAGGCTGCATTTGACCGAGCTTTTGAAATGGGACGGCTTATTCTAGCCGCTATGATGCATTCGGTCTTGAAATGCATCCTTCGAAGGATGGGCCCTTGAATTAAGACACACCTACAGTGATTGGCTGCGTTGTGCTCTTTCGTGCATATCCAGACAATTGGACTGGCATGGCAGCCCTGGCGAGGTTTGGTCCAACTTAAAAATGACAGCATGATTAGGAATAAATTTATCTGGATATTTCATATGCAGAATCTTACACTAAACATCATGTTCAGTGAATAACCCTCTTATCTGTAAAGATTCTTAGTCGTCTCTGTCAAAGTTATCCAAGGAGGGTTAAAATCAACCCCACAAAAAAACGACCCCACTGAGGTTAAATGTCCATGTCAGTCAGTCAGAACTAAAGACACCTCTTGGACAAGAGGCGAAACCATCCATCCATCCATCTTCATCCGCTTATCCGGGGTCGGGTCACGGGGGCAGCAGCTCCAGCAGGGGACCCCAAACTTCTCTTTCCTGAGCCACATTAACCAGCTCTGACTGGGGGATCCCGAGGCATTCCCAGGCCAGTGTGGAGATATAATCTCTCCACCTAGTCCTGGGTCTTTCCCGAGGCCTCCTCCCAGCTGGATGTGCCTGGAACACCTCCCTAGGGAGGCGTCCAGGAGGCATCGTTACCAGATGCAGCGGCTCTACTCTGAGCTCCTCGCAGATGGCCGAGCTTCTCACCCTATCTCTAAGGGAGACACCAGCCACCTGTCTTGAGGAAACCCATTTGGGCAGGGTAGGAACTGAAATTGACCGGTAGATCGAGAGCTTTGCCTTATGGCTCAGCTGTTCGGTGCATATGCACAAATAAGTCAGTCCCCCCCCCTCTACCCGAAGGCATAGGGAGGCGACCCTCTTGTTCACCGGAGTAAACTTCAATGTAGCGGCGCTCAGCCGGGGACTTGTGATTATCCCCACACCCGCCTGGCGCCTCACACTTTGAACAAGTCCAGAGAAGAAGAGGGTCCATCCCCTATCAAGGAGTACGGTTCCAGAACCGAAACTGTGCGTGGAGGTCAGCCCCACCAGATCTAACTGGTAGCGCTCCATGTCCCGCACAAGTTTCGGCTCCTTCCCCCACAGAGAAGTGACGTTCCACGTCCCCAGAGCCAGCCTCTGCTGCCTGGGTCTGGTCCATCGAGGCATCTGACCTTCACCGCCACCCCTGTTGCAGCGCACCCGACCCCTGCGGATCTTCCGATGGATGGTGGGTCCAAAGGATGGAGAGGGGGATACCATGTTGCTTTTTCGGGCTTCCTCCGGGTAGGGTCTCTCCCCCTCTTCCTCGCAATTTCATCAGGCGTCTTTATGAACCATTGTCAGTCTGGCCCCTCACGTGGAACCACTTTGCCTTGGGAGACCCTACCAGGAGCACTAGGCTCCAGACAACACAGCCTCCAGGCTCACTGGGGCACGCAAACCTCTCCACCACGATAAGGTGATGGTTCCTGGAGAGACAAAATATCTTAGAGTATCTTCAACCAAGTCTAGTTGCCCTTGATTTTAACCACCTTGAATAACCATGTTAGAATTCTGTCTTTCTCTGCCAAAATGTGACTATACTGCAGCATATAAACTACTAGTTCTTTTGCCAGTGCCTGGGGAACCATCTGTACATGATATCAGAACTCTATGCCTGGACGGTCTGAAATAAGAACATCTTGAGGGCTTCTTCTCAGCTGCCCATTTGAATGCTCACGCAGATGGCACTTGCAGCTACTCTTCAAACTATACAAACTACAGCTGGAAGCTAAATATAGTGAAATAAAATGTACAGTATTTTCCTGAAAATTTATAATATGTATATAACTAAATAAATCTCAATGAAATAGTAATGTAAAACATGATTACTTAACAGTACTTGAGAAAATGAACTTATTTAGTTTTGAACTCTATACTCTATCAAGAGAGAAAACACATGCAAATAGATAAAACACTATCAAGTTAAGAAAACATCTTCACCGATTTGACAACACATGCACAGCATTTAGGAACAATGCTGCAAAGTCAGAAAACACAACCATCTGCATATACCTCTATCAATATCCAGATATTGGCTTTGTGATGTAACTATTGGACATGGTCAGAAAATGAAACTATTTCATAAAACATTTTTCCCCAAAAAGTGCCCTGGCTCATATGTAGTCCCACTCACATGCCAGTTAATAGCATTTTTGAGTAGCCTTACTTATTCTGAAAATAAGAGATGCTAAGATTTGTGTGACATGCAAAGTGCCAGCCGGCCTGCAAACAAGGGGATTGAAAATGAAAGCAAAGCAAAACAGCCTGGGGTACTAAAGGAAGTTGCCTACACAGCAGGATGTGACTGGATTATTTTGTTATAGGTCAGAATCATTATTAATAGTGTTATTGTTAGAACGACATTTAACATGAAAGTGAAATTTCCAAAATGTAGGAGGAAATCTGTAGGAGTAGCCCGCTTACAAAAGAAAACTCCGGCATGCCGTTGATGTCAGTTGAATAGTCAGGGTTTTTCCCCTTGCAGGACCTTCATTTCCCTTTGACTGAAACTTCCCCAGATATGTTTAATTTTTGGGAAGTCCCTGTTCTTCAAGATTGTAGCCAGTACAACAAATATATTTCCTGTTATCATGTGATGTCCAAACCACAGCATAGAAGAGTAGTCACCAACTTTGGTTTGGTTGAAATAAAGCCTTAATTCACAGAAATGTCCTGGCTCTATACCTCAGCCAGCGGACACTAAATGGGCTGCAATGGCTGCAGCGTAATCACTGGGGAAAATTGCGCCTTTCACAGTCCACTAAAAGTGCAATATGACAATGTTATTGAAAGGATCCCCACAGAGAGAGACCTTTATATCGATCTCACTAGCCACCAGTTTGCTTTGGAAAAAATAAACCGCAATAATTTTGCCTTGCAGATCTTTGTTAGTCTTTCCACTGTTCCAGCAACCACCAACCACAATTTGGTATTTTAGCAATTTGGCTCAACTAATGTTTAATCTCACCCCCTGCATAGCCTGAACAGTTTGCAGATGTTTACATCAGGAGAGAGAGATCAGATCCCAGTTGGACTTTTTGTCTCATATGGACTACCTTTTCTAGCATTACCATTTTTCTGCAACATCATTCCTTCATTTAAACAGCAGTCTTTGCCATCACATTTGAGGTCATACACTGCCCTTAGTTCTGAACAATTGTACTTGTAATTTATTTTTATAGAAGTTTTTATTAAAGTGAAATATAACAATATGACTTTAAATCTTAAAATTAGGATCTAAAGTAATAATAATGTTGTATGCTACAAAGGTAATTGAGATGTGGGAATGCCACAGTATCACAAAAATAATAATAAAAGATGGTGCAAAACTTATTTTGGATAAGAAAATGCAATGTTGTAAATATCTGGCAGAACGTATGTCATGACATTTGCCTATGTAAAAATATGCAAAGTTTGATTCTGTCTTTGCACCTCATCTGTTAAGGCCTGTCTGTCTGAGCCATTATGTCTCCTTGTTCTACCAGGTGGGAAGCCCACAGGTGTGCTGTGTGGTGAGTCGTCAGCCCCTCTGAGGAGAGGGGGGAACTCGACCACCAACAACTCTGCAGACGCCCCCAACACAGTAAGATCATGCCTCCGATCATGGATTGTGGAAGGACCAAATAAAGTGAAACCTGAGAGTAGACAAAGATACAGGGAAGCAACTATAGGTCACATTAGAGTATGCTGTTTTTCCCACACCATCACAGTCTAGTTTGTCCAGCCACAGTTTCAGTTTCTATACCTAGTTCTCTCTATCCATGGCCAGCCCCCTATAAAGCAGAGGGGCCACGATGAAAACAATGAACCAGGTGAAGGGAACGTAAAAAAGTAGAAAAGCGATATTTCCACCTGCTTCGTCTGCACAGTGCACTTGTTAAACTAATAGTAAATTGTGAATGCACAATGCTGTAAGAGCTATAAGGAAAAAGAGAGAAGTATTTTCAGCGAGTCCATTTGCCCTTGAGTTTAACTTTTCTTGGATAACTATGACCTAGATGACTAAGAACTTTCACAGACATCAAGCAAAAAGTATATTTTGTGCAATGTAAGTTTTTTTTTTTCAAAGAAACTAGTTCGGTAAGTATGGATATCATGGCAGGGTCAGCGAGCAGACTGAAGATGATGTTGGAGGAAGAGAAAAAGAGAGAGTGCCTGAGCAAGAGAACGAAAAAGAGTATCAGATTGGCTTTTACTCGTTGGTGTGAGCTAAAAGAGCTGAAAGGAAGCAGGACAGATGCCGACCTGGCCTTCTTGCTGTTAGACTAGTCAGTAATGACTTATTAGTTGGCTTTCCATATCTTGTGGTGTTGCTCTTGCTTGATGTTTGGCTGTGTTAGCATAGTTGTTGACTTGAGCAAACGGAGGTTCCACAGACAGAGGTTTAGCCACTATCTAAAAACTTGAGTTGAGTTACTAGATAAATATGTAACTTTACTTGTGTCGGATGCTGGGCTAAGACATTACTTTAGCTAATGGCAGAAGCGAAGAAACCGAAGAAGACATTGACAAAAGAGAAGAGAAAAAGAAAGTGACCAAGCAAGAGGCTGCGAAGAGTTTCGTGAATTAAAAGGCTGCGAGACAGACACAGAGCTGGCATTCGTTTTGGTACACAGTTGGACTAGTAAGCAAAATTGCCATGTCTTGTGTTGTGTCACACTTAATTGATGTTTGGCTGTGTTAGCACAGTTGCCTGCTAGTTTTTAATCATAGGTAATGTTATCATAACAAATGCACATGTACGGCTATCCTAATATACGATAGTGGTGAATTTCAATCTGAAAATGCTTTAAATGTACAAAACTTTCTTTTAGACCCACCTTGAGGGTGCGAGGTCCACCCACCACAGTCCCAAAAATCCTGTGGTATCTAAACTAGTATCTATGTTTTTTCTCTGCATCTTCTCCTTGAGCAGTAGCCTTTTAAACAGGCTATTGAAACTTAAACTTTGTTTGAAATATCGCAGACATCTGGGGCAAGTAGTGGACTGCGGGGTGGGTGGGTGGGTGTGTGTGTGTGTGTGTGTGTGAGAAATGTTGAATCACGTAATAAGCAGTAATTTCTCTGTCCCCCTCTCTCACACTCATTCAGTCACTCTCTCATTATTCATTTATTTATTTATCTCCACCGTAAAAATGTCGCAGTGATATGGATCTGTGCAAAGGAATTCGACGTCATACCCGTTGTATACAGTCACTACTATGAACCAATCAGATTGCTTGATTTGAGTTACCCATTTTATCATTAATTATTTTCCCATTAAGACTGATGACGTAGTACAAAATTTCCTGTTTGGTTTTTAAATATTTTAAGGCTAATAAAATACTTAAAACTTGTTTTCTGCTTGTCGTTTTAGGATGGAGAAAATTCTATACGCGATAATGGTAAGCCTTCTTTTTTCACCTCACCCAGATTTATACTTTGATACCCTACAAAATGGGTACAACACCTGCACTTGCAAGAAAATAAAGGAGGAAAGATAATAAAGCGATTAGATAGGGACAAGCCTTCATAAAAGGATTAGATGGGGATAGTGGCCCAATTTTACAAAGAACATATTTGTGATGTCATCATAAATATCACATATATAACATACATATACAAATGTACATGCGCACATACATTATATGTACCTCTATACATACATAAGACATAGGTATGTACATATACATACCCATATTTTTTCACTTAAAAAAAATACATCCAAAAATTCTTAATACTATACCTTCTATAATGCCTACTGAATGTTGAAGGTTTAGGTCATTTTGAATGATGGTAAATATCTTAACAATATCAAGAAGAATGTGCTAGTGATCTAAATTTGTTTAACAAAAATATACTATCAAATACTAACACTCTCTTGTCTAAGAAAGTAATATTATTAAAAACTTAAATTTTTTGTAATTTTTAAAATAGGCAGACATTGATTTTCAGAGAGAGGTAGACAAAAGCAGCTTCTCATTTCCAGCCAGACTTTTGCAAACTGTTGCTGGTTGACTTTATCATCGGTAGTTAGGTAGCTTATAAAGCTATCTCCGGCAAACGTTACATGTTTGCAGCTGATAAGATTGAAAAGGATCTTCAATATGCGTTTGATGAACACATACATGGCATGGTATTGTGCAGAAAGACTGAGGGTACAACTGTGTCCTAGGCAAAAAGTCAGCATCCTCATCAACAGATGATCCACATAAACAACATGGAAATGAAGAAACGGAGTTGTTCATGTATAGTCTTAGTATTAAAATTATATGGGAAAATATAAGGTTATAACCGTGATTGGCTGCTCAGCCCTACATACTTGTTTGCATTTTACCAATATCAATGTAGCTAAAACAATGCGGAGAAACTGATAAATCTAAATCTGTGACCATTTAATAAGAACAAAGCTGGAAAAAAAGGAAAATAGGTCACATGGCTGAGGCTTCTGAAAGCCAGAATATGATGACAGACCCACATCAGGTGTCTCTCTGCCTGTGTTCAGAATACAGCGCTCCTGAGCCTGAAGCAGTTCCAGGGCCGCAGGAGGAGGCCCCACCAGCTGAGGAGTCCGCTGCAGGACTACCGTCCGGCCGCAGGAATCCCCCCGGTGGCAAGTCCAGCCTCATCCTGGGTTGAATCCCAACCAACTACCCCTCCTAACATCCACTCATCTCTGAACTCATCTTATTTTATTTTTTTCTTCAAACAAGGAACCCGGCCCATATGTCTGTACCACAGGAATCCTATCTGATGTCGAACAGACACCAGACTCCTCCACAACCCCAAGTGCATTGTTTTGATACCTCTTTTTTGAAAACTGTTTTGTACTGTTTTTATTGTTTATTTGTTTGTTTTTGACAGAAGCACTTTATGTATTTCTAATTACATGGTTCAAAGTCTGCCTTTGTCCCTGTAATGCATTAGACCTGCTAGGAAGGGTACAAAGATCACATTTCTCATATCTCCCCAACTTCAATGTGACAGCACAAACTGTAGGTGATTACACATGACCAGTTTCTAAAACACAAGTAAAGAAAAATGCTGTCGCTTTTGCACTGTGTTCAGTTTTGACCCATCTTGCATGCACGTCTGGTCTGTAATGTATGAATGTGAGAAGGAACATAACTGTGAATTTTTTTTAATTTAACTTTGTTTGTTGTTTTTTGTGGAATAATTGTTGTATTGTTGCATGAAGTTGGAATCTTTCTACTGATTATATTATTATTATAAACATAGGAGCCAAATAGGAGCCACATAAGTTACTGTCATTGTGATCTGAAGGATTACAAACATTTGTCTTCAGATGAGTACTGTAGGTCCCATGTCATGTAAACAAATTGGAATAAGGCTTTTTTATATTGTGGTCACCAACCTTAGATTATTGTAACCCCAGTGCCGGTTTTGAGTGCCCTGTGTTTTTATAGGTAAAATTTCCTCAACAATAAAGTATGCCTGTTTGTGTGATAGGCTACAACATCAAACAAGGTTGGGTTTTCCCTATTACATCCTACCAGTAACACCAATACGTAGTTTTCCCATTGCAGGTTAATAGAATGTTGTTGATCCTGACACTTGAGTGTTTTTGGTAAACCCATCCTAGATTTGAAAAGTGACCTTATAACTGCTCAGCCTTTTTTCTCCTATGTTTTACCCTCTTTTCCACCTTTTAATGATCATGCTTGCAGGAAATGTAGAACAGTATTTTTTTTTTTTGTACATTTCATGTCACATTATTTAAACCAAAATACAACCTCCCTCCTGCTTCTGTCTTGTTGAGTCCCATGTGTGGCTGCTGTGTCAGCCAGCTGTCATGCACCAGAGCCTACATTTCCGGGACATGAAATGTAACTCTTGTGGTGTCAATTTTTAACATGCGTTATGATGCAAGACGATTCTGTTTGCATCCTATACCAATTCCTGTTGCTGGATGTAAGTCACTGCAGAAATTTGAAGTAAAGAAATGGCACAAGTGGAAATGAACATTAAAAATCAAGTTTGACCGTTTGTTGTGTTTGCTGTGTCTGACTTGATTTGACTGACTCACAGAAATATTTGAACACATTTTTGCACACAAGGACTGTAGATTTTGGCCCCTGTTACTTACAACGAAAATGCAATGGGTTCATTGGCAATGGCCAGTATGAGCAAAAGGACTAATTACAGTAAGCAAAAACTTTTAATGTCCATATGGGCACCTGACTAAGAAGAACCTATCCAGTACCATGGACTATATGTCCAGTAGGCCCATATTACTGTGGCCAGTACGCTTGTTTAATCTCCACAGCGTCAACTTGTGTTGTCGATCAAGACAATATGCTTCACGAATGGACCAATGAGCAAACACTATGTGCAGGTAGTGTTCATGGGACTTGTAGTGTCGTAACACGCCAAAGTGGCTATTGGGAGTGACTGTTATCCGCCATGGCTGAAATCCACCAGCATTTGGCGGGTTGGCAGGTGTTAATGTTAAGCCCTGTTAGTAATTCACATACTGTATAGGAGGATTGTAGTGTTTATAAATTGAAGGCATAATGCAGCTCTAAGTAAGTGTGTGTGTGCTTGTTAAGGAGTTCAGGGATGGTTAGGAGTTTGGGAGCTTAACAGCCTTGGGTACAAAGGTTGCCCTGAGTTCTGCAGCCTGGACAGCGCAGCTGACATCCTGAGGGGAGCCACTCAAATGCATGTATGCAAAACAAACAAACAAAAAAAAACAAATATATGAGAGAAAATAGAAAAAAAATAGAACAGGGAAAGTGGCAAGAACCTAGTTAACTGAGTTGGATAATACCTACAACGTATGTCGTGTAATGTTTGTTTTTACAGTTTGATGCAAATACCGTAATTACAGTGCCGTGCGAACTATATTGGGCAGTGTTTTTTCCAAATACCTTTCTCATTCATTACCTTTCGAATGAGTTGCAGTAAGTTTCTTTTGTCACTATTATTTGGTTTATAGAGAGCTGTGCCTCCAAGCTATTCTCTCTGGCACAGATCCAGCCAACCAAACGTGTCGACATCATAATGAAAGTGAAAGAAAGAAGAAGCCGGATTAACAAGACTACAGTGTCGGCTGTTCAGTTATAGGTTCAACAAGTCTTCAGTGGGAGACGTCGTGGTGTCCATGTAGAGGAGCGTGTCAGGTGAGTTTTAACATGGCATGATCGTTACATACTGTGTGGCATGCCTTAAAGCTCGGCGTGTTGTCATACACGGTGTGTAGCTTACAGTTTAGTGGAGAGGGAACAGATGTGTAACATACATATTGTCACGTTAAGTTAACCTACATATCATTGTATACTTTAACTTTACTGTATTATTATGTTACCTTTTTAGATCTCTGAAATGCAGTTGCCTAGCTACTTCCGGTATCATTGTATTGGTCAGGCGCTACAGTCAGCATACACATTAGCATATCCACTCGGCGGCTTCAGTGGAGTTTTCGCTCGCAGTTTGTGCTCAACTATAAGTGATCCATATGTATCCTGTACCACACGACTAAATAGTTTGGGCACTTGAAACCCTTAAGGAAATTTTAATGATGTTATGACAGCGCTTCCCCTTTTGCATATATTAATTTAGCGGACGCTTTTATCCAAAGCAACTTACTATTGCTATACATTTCAGAGGCCCTCTGAGCAACTAGGTTAACGGTCTTGCTCAGGGACACAATGGTAGAATGGTAGTCACAGTGGGGGATTGAACCCGGGTCTCTCACACCAAAGGCATGTGTCTTGTCCATTGCGCAATCACCACCTCAAAACATACATCAATAAAGACTAAACGTCGCATTGATATACATGCGATATTTCCATATACACCGCAGCAGCGTTAAACGTAATTGATAGGTGTAATCTGTCAAATTGCTGTTAGTTTTGTTGGTTGATCTGAGCATGCGCTTGTAGACATGCGCCAAACCTGTTGATTCAACCCGAGCACATACTTTCTAACACTCAACAACTAAACAGAAAAAAGAAAGTAATTTTCAATGAGTAAAGAACAAAGAGAAAGCGTAAGGGAAGAGAAAGCATGCCATCAAGCAGCTGCGTTTATTGCTATGGCCACACATCATGAAAAGGTCATAACAATCAAATGAAAGTGAAAGTCTGGGTGATCTGAAATAATAACCAGTACTAGTGGAATGCTGATATAATATTTTGCATAGATGTGCGTAGAGAAGGCTTGCAGACACACCATGATGCAAGCAAACTACACCAGACATTGCTGCTGTTTATATATTTAAGACAGGGGGAAATATCACACATTAAATACAGCATGATTTATGGGATAGTCAGGCACCATTATTTTAAAAAGCCTGTTAATTATGGAGCGTAAGCGCTAAATAAAAAGGCTCAGTAAAACTTTAGTGGTTTATTTGGCTTTACATCCTACAGGAACTGCAACATTACTGACATGGAAGGCAGCATAATAAAAGAGCAAATAAAGTGCACAAGTACTGTAGCAAAGTGCAAATTTTGCATAAAGTGCAAAACACTCTGACTTCAGACGAAGGCAATTCAACTAGCTAGTACACCTCCTGACTGAAGGAGTTTAAATGACATATGCAAGGGGTGGATAGGCTCCTGAGTGATGATGAGTGTGTTTTTATCTGTCTGTGTGGTTGAAGAGTTTTGGCAGAAGTTACACAATGATATAATGTTGAAAGCGAGGACTGATTCACTTGCTGACGTGTATAAACAGCTGTTTAAACCTCTTTTTCTGACTTAAAATGCTCACATTTCCTTAGCAGGAAGATGGGTTGCTTTCTTGTACACACAGTGTGAATGGCTGAAAAAAGTCATGAGACTGTCTTTATTTTGATGTCAAGGTTTCTGAAGGCCCTGACCCTTTCTCTCACCTCCCCTTTCACATTCTGGGGTCCAAAAAGTGACCGGTGTTAACAACTTGTGCCCGCCAACATGCCAGCCATGGTCAATATAGCAAGTGATATTATCTCATCACAGATAAATTGGTCATGTATTTTCGCTGATAAGTAACAAGAAATTCAATGGACCAGTGGCAGAATTGATTTGACCAGGTACATATCTTGGTTACTATTCTTCTAAAATACAAATATGCAAGGGAGCTTTATTAGAAATGTTGGAGGTATCCTTGTATGTCATACTCCTGTCTCTCCATTTATAATGATCTTAAAAAATTTATTTTACTACAATCAATATATGGTTAGTGGATTTTTAAAGTATCAAATGCCAGTAGTGCTGGAGCGATAGTATCAATTGTCAACTTTCCCCTACATCATAGGTACTAAGCAGTAAGAGCTGCAGTGGAAAAAGGGCCATTCGAAAGTTCAGACAGGAAGTGGACAGTAGGGCCAGGCCTCCAGGGTTCTGTTATCCGTGTTGTTTTATGGAGAACTGAAATATGAAAGAACAAATCCCGTGTGACCACTGAGTTTAAAACAATATTACTGGAGTTATAACCACTACCAATCAGGTTCTGCGGCCTGTCCCACATGACAGCTTGTATCCATAGCTCCAGGGTTGGACTGACCTGTAGTCTCAGTTGGTGGTTAATCAGGATGTGCTGTTTATGTACAGTATAGATTTTTTTGGGTTGCATCCTGGCGTGGGAGTGCAGATGTTTTGGTCACCTTGTCCAAGAGATTTAGACATGCCTCCGCCACCACACAGCTGCAGTGGATAAATTATCGGACTGGGACAGCACTTGTGCTCAAAATATGCTTGTATTGTTGCTTGTCTTCTTTCCCTTTGTTACCGATTGTCCAGAATGTAGGTTGTATATGAACTTCATATGTGTGCAGTTTAGTAATTTTAAGGAAATCCAAATCTCGCCCACAATCACATGGGGTGCTGTCCGTGCCCTTCTGTGTTGGCGTGGTAAATGACCTTTTCAAATGTCTAGGGAAAGCTTTGTCCTTAATGATACCAATTCATGACGTAACAGGGCACAGTTGGGACTGTGATGTATGCTTCTCATATGTTATTGACCAAACAACTAATCAGTTCATCAAGAAAATAATCAACAAATTAATCAACAATAAAAATAATCATTAGTTGCAGCCCTAGTGGGAGATAACACATCCAAATAAATAAACTAAAGTGAGAGCAACAATTTACAAGAAGGCAGTGGAGTGTGACAATAATACCAACAGTAGTACAGTGGTTGCACAGATACAACAGTGTAACCAGGGATGCATGCAGACACAAATAGGTAATACACAGACAAGCTAAGCTTTCATTGCAGGAACAGAGAAACAGAACGAGCAGTTCAGCTTTTAAACGCAAGCTGAGGTGAACCTCCTCTTGACTTACAATCAATGACTCGAAGTATTTCTGGAAAGAAATTACAAACTACAGAGAAGCAGCTGAGAGAGCATATGGGTCATCACAGGTAATTTCAAATAGTATGAAAAGTTGACTTTAGTAGACTTTCTCTTTCAGTATGACTCCTTGTCAAATGCGTGGGATAAAGTGACATTCCAAGTATTAAGAAAACAAAAACACTTAGCCGGTCAAACAGGTTTCTGCCATTTACAAAATTGAAGAACTTACATATGTTTAGACTCATTAGAGACTGTTTACCATTCTATGTTATTCTTTTGCATTAGTTATTGTGCAGCTTCATGGTCTCAGTTAGCACCTATAATCGCCAACCTTCTTAAGGTAATATATGACCAGTGACAGTGAACAGAATCATTTCAAATCCAAGGTGAAACAGATGTGCAAAGGTGATCAGGCAAGTAGTAATGGCTAATCGTATATCTTAACTTAAGATCTTACTTATCTTTTCTGATTTTGTATTTCTATTTTTGTATGTTGTGTTTTTTTTAAAAGAAGCCCCTCAAGGGACAATCGTTACAAATGAGCTTAGGCTGTAAAAAGCTATGTGGAACATTTATTTTATTATTGACTACCTAATGCTAATGCATTTATTCCTATTAAAATAAACAAAAATGAACACACACACACACACACACACACACACACACACACACACACACACACACACACACACAGAACATTGAATTCTCTGGAGACCCTACTTCCTTTTAATGTCCGGCTCAGCTGTAGTCACTGGAGAAAGGATGTCTCTTGGTAAAAACTGTGTCTGAGATCATTGTTTCACACCTTTCACAATACAGCAGAATACAAAGATAAACATATTTGTTTTTAAACTAATAGAAAGCTGTTTTAATGTGCACACACTACAGTACTTATTTTTAACGTTAGTGTCTTACTTCAGCCTGCTAGGATTTTACAGAGCATAATCTGAAACTATTGATTATTTTGAATCTGTCGATTATTATTATTTTCCTGATTAATTGATTAGTTGTTGTAAAATGTAAAAATCATCAGTCAGCGTTTCCCATAGCCCAAGATGGCATCCTCCAATGTCTTGTTTTGTCCACAACCCAAATATATTCAGTTAACTGTCATAGAGGAGTTAAGAAACCAGAAAATATTCACATTTAAGAAGCTGGAATCAGATAATTTTGAATCGATGAAACGATTGTCAAAATAGTTGATTTAATAGTTAACAACTAATCTATAATCCTTTGCAGCTCTAATAATCTTTAAGACATTTAATACAAAAATAAAATGGGCTTTTCTTAAGTAAGCAGTTATGTTGTTAATTGAAAAATGTAAATTTTTAAGGAACATTGAATAACAACTGTGATATCTTTGAGAACTGCAAACAAACAAACAAACAAAAGCATACATGCATGAAAAGTCTACATGGTTTTCACCCATGTTAGGCAACTGAAGTCAAGTTACAAAAAGAACAGAAGTGAGAAGAGAGACCTAGTTATAGAGATCAGATTATGAGATTATTTCCAATTGCTTGAGGGAATAAGGAAACAAAAAGATATCACAAGCGTTCGGCGGTCAGCACAAGCTAAGCCACTGACGGCTGTACGTGAAAGAAAATCAGTCCATGGTGACACAACAAGAACCATTTTGTTCCAAGTAAATTCAAATTAACTTTTTAATTATTTAAGTATCAGTTTGAGAATTGGGATCATCTCCGTGCAAGGTCTACTTTGCAGTTACTCTAAAAGCTTTCTGTGTTTTGAAAGAAATTATTTCACCTTCAGTTTAGAACAGACCAAGTCATGTTGATGCTAGATGATGAGCTACAAATGTTCAAATTAAAATAGTTTGTTCACTAATTTGTGTCATTGGTCATGGTCCAATGAAAATGAGTGCTTTCAAACACTCTAAATAACAAGTTAAACCTTTGACATGTGAAAACAACATTATTTCCTTGTAAAGCTTATACTCTCGCTCTATTTTTGTGCAGGCATACAATGCAGTGTTTGCCCCAGGAAATGGTTTAGCCAAAGTGGTCTGCAACTTGTTGAGTTGTAATCAGTGTAGTTAATGATAATAATAACCACGCTGTGTGAAATATTTCCACTACTCTTTCCCCCTGAAGGTTAATGTTTGATATCCTTGTTTTGGATGATGTCAGTGGAGGGGTTCTTTGTTCCATGTGAGGTGGCTGGCCTACACTATAACACACTGCAGGAAACAGTTTTGCGCCAGTAATGTGGCATTTTTCCCCCTGTGTCAGTTTCATGTTTTGCTGACTTGCCACAGCAGGGGGCACACTTACATTTTGCTGCCAAGATTGATCACTTTTGGCTAAAGTCTGCTGCTTGCCTGCTCAAACTAGATCAACGTGTGCGTGACTCACAGGACATCTGTTGCTATATTGTCATCGCTTTCATTGTTGGAGGCAAACAAACCTTCCTCAAGTCACATAAACCCCTTTTATACATATTTACTTCACTAAGTAGGCTTTTGTAATTGCATATAAAAAATCAGTTAGTTACAGGACAAAAAAAATTTAGTTCTTTACAGCATCTGTCATCCACAACAGATGAAGGCCTCTGATGATTCCACACATACAGTTATCTGAGGGCAGCAGTTAAGGGTTCCATCTACAGTCCCTGATTTGAGTGATATTGCAAAGCCACCAAGATATACATCAGATCCACTGGTAACTTAAGTAATCTTGTGCAGCCAGCACAACAGTTACAAAACATGTCCAAGTCTTCTTTGAAATGAGTCAGGCATAAGCACCACATTCTTAATGGCCATTAAGGTGGACATCTTGCTGTCTCATGACATAAAGCAGAAATATGTCTGTTATAATACAATTTTGGTGGTAAGATTTTGTGGTGGTGTGCCTAGAGATAAGAGTTTGTTATAAAACAGGATCATTGGGTAGTTGCCAGTTTATACAATGAAAAAAACACAAGAATTATTTAGGAAATGTATGTATAAAAATATACAACCTGCAAAACACCAGATGACATATTTAATATAACTTTTATTTTGTTTATTGCAGCAAAGGTGTTAATGGTTAATAACACACTGACCTCTAATGCATGATAATAAAGCCCCAGGTGGTGCTGTACACCTCTGGCCACAAATATACCAAAAGCGCACTTGACTGAACATTGCACCCTGCGGTTTGATTCATAGAAATAGATCCCCCATGAGTTCAAATATGTGTATTTAATTCCCACATGAAGAATTTTTTCTTTTAACTATCATTTCAGGTAAATTAACATGGCCTCCATTGGTATCCTCTTCTTTATTTTGACTGTCATCATTATCAGTTCAGGAAATGCGGGTAAGTTTTACCATAATCTGAGAGGAAGCATGAGATGCTGCTTGCTCCTGGTGTATCTTCTCATCCATTAAAAAAACATATTTTCTTCTACAGGTTTCATAAATGTAAAATGCAAGCCTGAAAGCAAGGGACAGTTTGGACAGCAGTCCCTGCTGGAGTGTGTTATTCTGACCGGGAAAGAAGTAACCGAAGCAAAAGTCCGGGTGGTCATTTGGAAGAAAGGTGACAAGACGGTGCTGCTTTTACACAACGGGAAAACTATGCCAGAGCCAGGTTACTCGTTTGCTGAACCATCTTGGAACGAGAGCAACATGAACGTGTCTCTGCTCATCACCAACACTGCTGTGGACCACGAGGGAGATTATAAATGTGAGGTCATAACAGACAGTGGTGATGACTCCAGTGAAACCACACTTAGAGTCACAGGTGAGAGCCTTCAGCCATGGTCGACCACTGAAACATTTTGCCACAGACAGACGACCCTGAACACACACAAACACAATCCCTACAAACTCGTTTCATAACTACATGATGAGTAAAGTTGTGTCCGAGAACATTTATACATTCTAGTTACACAAAAAAAATGTACTTGCTGAAAGATTTAACTGTAGCGTGATGGAATGAAGATTGTTTAGAGATCGGGGGACTTTCTTGGCTTCTCAGATTGGTATTTTCCCAAAGCGGTATCAGCTGTCTCTCTGTGTTTCTATACTTACTTTCTGTTTCATTCTGACATTCATTCTGTAATCACATCCACAAATACTTGTGGTGGTAGCAAGTTTCTTCATTTTTTTTGTCTTGCTAGCCACATATTATCCTTCATAGTACTTGTCAAATATCATGGTGAGCAAATCATTGTGTCGTACTTTATTGCTGTCATTTGATTGATTGTCATGGGGTAGTGTTCACGTTTGTTTTCTATTTTCTCTTTGCAGCCAAATACAGCATACCTACTATACAATCCACGCCTGTGAAAATGACTTTAAATACAGACAGTGTCCTGACATGTGAGTCTGGTGGTGGCTACCCAAAAGGTCAACTTCGGTGGTTTGATGTGGACAACAAAGAGTGGACAGTGAGCTCTAAAATGGAGGCGAACCTGACAGAAAACGGTCTGTTTCACCTTTCGAGCAAGCTGAGTTTGCTGCGAGGGTCGATTTTCTCCAAGTACACCTGCGTAGTGTTCAACGCCAGTGGAGGCAAAGAGTTTGAGGCCACATATGAACTGCCATCAGGTATATGTTGTTGTACAACCTTTTGTTAGGCCTTATGGCTTAATCCTGCTTGAATGAAATGTCATACAGTCATTTCCATTAAAGTTAAGTCATCCTTTGCCTGAAATTTGAAGCAACACGGATGTTACTACAGTTACATAAGCACAGCTTTGTTAGGGAATGCTCACCAAAGAGGAACTTGAACCACATGCACTACAGCCAACTGTACTGCATGTTTCTTGTTGGGTAGTGAGAAATTGTAAAGGGCTGGATTTTCACGACAGAAACCAAAGGGTGAAAACAAAAGTCTTAAGGAGCTTGTAGGGTATGAAAAAAAGAATACATTGTGTTAACACTGAATCACAAAAGAACAGGAACTTGTTATGAAGACATTGCAGAAAAATGTGAGGTTTTGTACACTGCCATCAATTTGTTCCCCCACATACTGTAGCTAAAGTATGTATGTTTTATCTATGACTGAAGACAGCCACCGTGTGTGTTGTAGTTGTTTTGTTACACAGCTAACTGAATAGCCAGGCTGCGACATATCTCTAAATCTGACCCAGTATCTCTTACCTGATAAGACCAGGTAATGCTTCTGTAGAACTACACAATTTATTCTCATTGATAGAAAAATTCATCAACTGGTTCACAAGGAAACTTCAATCACGCCAGACTAGCTGAGCTGTTATCTATGTTTTCCACAAAAGGTAATTTATTATCAGGTGATCGGTATGTTTAGTTGAACCATCTGTGACACTGTTGAAACACCAGTGCCGCCTGCCATTTTGTTTCTTGTTTACATTCTGCTTGGTCCTCAAGGCTAGTGTATTAACTCAGGGCTGATGTCCTGACAAAGTGAAAGTAGGTTGCAAAAAATGGCAAGGGAGGATGAGTACCATTTATTCTTTACCAAAAAAACTGGTGTGTTAGAGGGGGAACTTTCACTCTTTTTGGTCACAACTTGAAGTATTAGAGCATTAAATCTGTATTATTCAATTTGATTTTTTTCAGATCCGGAAAAGTTAGATAGGTTTCCTACAGCCTCCAAAATAGTTGCTCCTCTGGTGGTCATTGGATCACTGATCACAGGATTGCTGATGGCACTGCTGTTGTACAGAAGGCGATCTCAACGTGAGTACCCACACAAGCCCTCATCTGGCTTTTGGTCAAAATGAACAAATAAGCATTGAGTATTAACACAAAAAAGTTGCAAGAAAGATGAACAGGTTTTGCAAGTTTGATGTAGTACTTCCTGCTTCTTAGAAAAGAACAAGACTTCATCACCTTCACCACTTTTAAACTACACCTACGCAGCCATCACATGATAACATATCATTTGCTTAACAAACATCCAAGCTTTTGGGCAGCAGCGCTGAACTCTTTTTTTGTTTGGAAGGGATGTAGTCACAGTCTTTAATGGCACAGGTGCCCATATATGATTTTAGACAGACTTGAAACATTTTGAACCTATCCTTTAACCTGTGGTAAACAGTTGTCAGTAGTGACTTGCAGTCTTACTGATTACTATGACTTACAATAAAGGTTTATCGTGAAATGAATTTCCAAATGTGAGATTTCGAGACTGGCAGTTCTCATTTGTTGTGTGGGATTTCATCATTGGCTTTCTGTGAACAATAACGAGCTAAAAGGTAATTAACATACAATGGATGAAGGCAGAAAGCAAACCTGGCAAGTGGCCATGCTATTCATGATGGGAAAGTACAAGCTTTTTTACTGTTAGGATGGACTAAGCAGTTTCCATTAGTCTAAAACAGAGGAGTGAAAGCACTTTCCATTGTTAGACAGTAGTCTACAATATGTCTGACAAAGATTGGTGAAGTAAGCAGTAGATATCTGAGTGTGGACTCAAAAAATGTTGTTTTCATTCATTTATCATTGTCTTTACAGAAGCCCGGAGGCCCTCTGCAGCACCCCTTATGAGTACGTCCAGATTTGGACATACTATTGCTGCTGTCTTTGTGCTTTTCTAATTCAGCATGATGGGCTAACATTCAGTGTCTCTTTGGGTTAAATAAAGGTTCTGTCCATTGTCTTTTCTGTCTATCAGGAAGTTTTAGCTTCCTGGAAAACTAAATATCTGCTACAGACTTGCTTAATGAGTGGTGTTTGAATATGTATTTTAATTTAGCTGGGTAAAGTCCTTCTTTAACACTTTTGCTTTGTTTCATTTATTTTATTTTGTTTTATTTTTCCTTTTTTTTTTACCGATGAAAATAGTAGTTAACTTACCAGTCTGTGATCTCAGAGACTACATATTTTGAGACAAGATGAAACAAAAGTCACTCACCACAATTTTTGGTCTCATTCCAAGCCTGTTCGAGCATGTACTCCTGCCCTGTTATGAACCTTGTTCATGAATTCAGTTGGAGCACATGTTGATCACTGACCAAAATACTTTACTGTCCCTGCACTAACTGGGTACCAAAACATTTAATCTGCTCACTGGGTTTCCTCAGACTTTAAAGATGTAGTCTTTTTCATAAAGTGAAATGTACTACACTGGACATTGATGGTTTTTTGCATGGCTTGTGGGAAAACTGGGCTCAGGTACTTATCACTAGTTTTTGAATTGTGTTTTGGACACCTCTGGGGATCTGCTTATCCTTGCGTGTCTTGAATATGGTGACTATGGTTTTACGTCCACCAATTGTAACCCACAGTAAAATCTTTTATTTGTTCCAGGTGGCCATCAAGAGGTCTGTACACACGAGTTAGATGTTGAGGAAGGTATGTCAAAATTACAGTAGTTGTACTTGTTTTCAAATGCACTCTAAAAGATCTAATTAAGACTTTGATATTAAAAATTTTTTTTTCCAGGAAGTGATCAGGAGACAAAGTACCAAGACAGGCTGGCCTGAGGTAATTATAATACTCCAAGCAAACAATTGAGGAGATTACTTTCACCTCCATTTCATTATGTGCATATTGGCGGTCTACATGACAATGTCAGCTATCTAAAAGCTCTCTCACTCTCTCTCTGTAGGAGATACTGTGTGTCACGTGTATGTGCCAACTTACCAGAAACTTCTGAAATCAACACTTCCTCGTTTGCTAAATTCCGCTCTTTAACTGCACTTTTCCTTCTGCATACAGCGGTGTATATAACCAGGAATAACTTGATTTACTGTGGTCTATCAGAGGAAGTGTGAACGCTTCATTCACCTAAGCTTACTAAGTAAACACCCTTAAATCAAGTGTAAATCTAAAAGATTGAAGATATTGACTGATTTTGAATCAGTGACAGCTAAAAGCCAGGGAGTCGTATTCAGGTTCCGGTGACCTTAAAGCTCTGACAACCACATTGGAAGCAGTATGTAACATTATCAAAAACCCAATTGTGTCTTTATTTAGTCCACACAGTAACTGTTAGCCTAGGCAGCTTGGCATAAGTGGCCTTCCTTATCACTTCCTTTTTTCATATTATGTCAGCATTATAAGGAAAATGTAAAATCCTATTGTTGGGATATGGACAGGGAGTTTTGTATGTACAGTGTGTTTGTCTGACTGTCTCCATGTGTGTATACCAGGGAAATGTAGCTAGTTGCTCCGATGTAAGCTTTGTGAAGGTGTTAAAAAAACAGCATTTGACATTGTTTTTCTTACTGTCAACAAATCCCATGAAAAGACTAAAAGCAGCAATGCACTAGTCTATCGCAGTCCTTTTTGACAGTCCTAACCTGTCTGTGGAACTGTGTTACTGTAGTTTAATCATCATAACAATAATAATAATAATGAAAGAGCTTCAAATATTCCCTTTTAGCAAACAATACTCAGACAGGAGTAAAAAGTTTATCTGTTTTCAGTCAGATGATTAGGCATTTGTTGCGCTAGTTAGTATTTGTAGCACCAGGTAGGATTGACTCAAAATAAACACAATAAACACATTGGTCACTAAATTGATATGAGATGAGATGCGTTAGAATCTGTCTGCAGTGGTGGAATGTAACTAAGAACATTTACTCAAGTACTGTACTTGATAGTTGAGGTATTTTATACTTCTACTCCACTACATTTTAGAGGTAAATATTGTGCTTTTTACTTGGCTACATTTATCTGACAGCTTTAGTTACTTTTAAATTTAAATTTATTTTTGAATATTTTAGAATTTTAGAACTTTTGGGCAAAACAAGCTATGTGAAAGGGCTTACTTTGGGCTCGGGGTAATTGTGATTTCTCAATATTTTTGATTTAATAGAGAAAATAATCAGCATATTAATCCATAATGAATGATCATAAATGCACGCGTAATAATAATCTAGTGATATAATATATAATAGCACATTACCACCCCCACCCGACTGTCCTGAAAACATGCCACCCCCACAAATTTCATATCCTTTTTATAACCACCAAGAAAGTTCACTAGATAGATGCTGGTTGCACTTCCATGTCACACATGATTTTCCCGTGTCACTTGTTTGCTATTGCAAAATAGTATGTGGTAAAAATCAGAAACAAATGTTTGTGTTCCTCTGCGTACCGTGACAGACTGTGTTTATGTAACTGTTGGCACCAGTATGCATCTTCATTGCCAAAGCAACACTTATATCTTCACCATCTCAGACAGGTTTTTTGTTTCATGCTCATCTGATACCAGCTTTCAGAGAAACGGATGCCCATATTTTCAGGCTTCAGGGATCATTATTATTTTTTTTTTTTTTCTGAGAGACACTTTGTAAGTTCCTTTTTAATATCCTGTACTCCTCTGTACTTAAAAGCTTTGTCCTGACACCACCCATGCAGGTAGGAGTGTTGGAACAAAAACAACCTTATCAGCTGATAAAGTATATGATTAATCTTGGTTACTGGGTTAATCACTTACTTTTTGGATAAAGAGAAACAACCTCAATATAAAGGCTGTTAAAATTTAATTTTAAAATGTATTCTGGGAATATAATAACCACAAACTAAATAAAAGTTATGCGTGTGAACACACTTTTGTAGATGCTGTTTATAAATCTGTGAAAATTGTAATTCTGTGTGTGAATTTATGTTGTTGACTGAGTTCATATATCAGGTCAAAATTAAACCTGTCACTGGATGTCACAAAGTTGAGACATTTTAATTGCTTTGAACTTAAATACTGTGATATGTGATTTTTAAAATTCAATAAAGCAGTTTGAATTTTAAAACAGAACCATGTGAATTATAACTTGTTATTATTGTATTTGCTGCACTCATTTGAGTTCTTGTTAAGGGATATTGATAGTGCAAATATCTAGACATGACCAAATTGACTGTTATCAATTATTCTTCTTTTCATCCACAAACCCATTAAAAAGCTTCAGGATTCTTGTTGTTCAACACAGATAGATCCAGATACAGTAACAGATGCTTTGTTACTGATTAATGGTGAGCAATGGTTATCTGTGATACTTTCAAACCTTTTTTAAAAAAGCCATTGAATCTGGATGAAGTGTCGTATCACTATTTCTGCTATTCTGTATGAGGCTGAACTTGTTTGCTTTTTATATCAGTACATAAAATACATAATTATGATATCGGATCATGTTGTCCCAGATTTAAGAGGAATATTGCAAAATCCTGATCTTGCAAACATTAAATATATCCCAACCCTGCCATCTATTGGATAAATAACATTACAACATGTTGAAAACTGAAACCCCATTTCTAGTAGGGTAGCTTTTATTTATTTATGTATTTTATAAATTTGCTTAACTGTCAATTTACTGTTGACAGAACAGAAACCCCTCTAGGTAAAATACAATACAGTCCAATACAGCTCCACAACCTACAGCTCTAAAATGATCATAATTGAATCAACACCTCTCTAAAACTATTTCAACAAGAACTGAACATTATATCCTTCATGAAGGCAGGATTTATTGCAGGACTGTTTAGGACATTAGTTATACGTAGCTAGTGTGTATACTCTATTGCAGACCTTATTTACATTCAAAGTTATTGAATATGAGTTCAAGTGTACACCACCAGCAATTTAAGCATCGTATCTAGTGCCACCAATAAAACACAGTAGAGATTAATCATCCGCACGAGAGTTCAAGAATCAACAGAGTATCATGTTTAAAAATCTGTTAACATAAATTTATCTTAAATCAATCGTGGGGGTGGGAGAAAAGTGTATGAGAAAAAGACATTCCAGGTTCAGTTTTTATTGTTGGGGCCTGCATCTAGAGTCAGACTGCAGAGCAAGTTTCATAAGCCCATGCTGTGAGCGGTTAAATGAAAAAAGGAGTCTGTTTGGACTGCTTTTTATAAACAAACAAGAGCCAGAGAAGCTCTCTTGCATATTGAGAGAAATGCAGCCCACTTTCTGACAGAGTGCAAGGGTGCAACCAAAAGAGCTTAATATGAATCCAACAGCAGTGCAGTAAGCAGCAGCTAGAGGTTCTAAGGGGTTGATCTATTTAAGTATGTAGATGACATCTGAAAGAAAGTTAGCTTCTGTTTGTGTATGCCCACAGAATCAAGAAGCAGTTTAATTTGTTTTGACCTGGCTATTGTTAGGGTTAAATGAGGTTTGTCATCAGTCCTTATTTTCCCAGCAAACATTCATCATTGCATGGATGTTCAGGTAATATCCACTTCAGGTCAGTAGCCTACATCCAGGCTCACATTTGGACATCACATGTATGACCATGGCAGGTTCAATATCTGTACGTCCAGCCAAGAACACTTCTGACCGAACACAGTCAGATGCTTGGGATTTTTTCAAGACCACATTAGAAAAGTCTGTTTGGCGAAGACCAGCTTACCATCAATGGGGAGAGTCAGCGGCTGTTTGCGAAAAGTTCACTATTAGATGTAGCCTATTATGTATATTTCTGAATGTACCAACGATTAAGAGACCAACCTTCTAGACAAAGTTAACTACATAAGTGAAGAAAATATAAAGTGTATCCCAAACTTAGCCTACCTTATGTCTAAAGTGTGCTCTACATAATGCATCAGCGAAGAGAGTGAACGCTTCAGGTAGGCTTGAGGGCCTGGCATGATAATTGGCCAACTTCACAGCAACAACGCTGTAGGCCTACTGCACAGATGGAAGCCAAACATTAGCGTCGGTTGCAAGTTCAATCTCAAACATTTTGAACCGCATTGCTACGGTTTCCGGATTGAACTACATGTTTCCTCGAAACGGTGTGCAACGTTACGCAAGGGGCGTATGTTTTCTCCAGTTTGGTGGTTGTGTGAGGTGTGTCAGTCAGCAGTAACGTGTATAAATACTGACGTGTTAAAAAGACAGGGAAGTGCAGTGGGCTTGCGTACACAACAGGGTGTCCAAGGCACCACTGTTTAAATGAATTGACCGTTTTGGTGCGTTTTGTACTGCGGTAACGCGAGCCGCCAAATGCAAAACCGTGGTCAGGTCAGCCGCCGTCTGATTTCTGTTGCGCCTGAAGCAGTGTTATTATGGTAAGGACGAGGTGCGAGTGAGCCGAAGGTCCTGAAAGATACATACGCGTTTTTTGTGATGCTCTGATTATCCATCCATCCATTCATCGTCAACCGCTTATCCTGCATACAGGGTCGCGGGGGGCTGGAGCCAATCCCATCTGGTATCGGATGAAAGCCGTACACCCTGGACAGGTCGCCAGTCCATAGCAAGGCCACACATAGACATAGACCACTCACGCTCACACTCACACATATAAATATAATAATATTACTAATAACAATAATGATAATAGTAGTATAATTTGTTATTATTTGTTATTGATGCAAATACAAAAGGTACCTTTTCTTTGTTATTTTGTGAACATAATTTATATGAAATTCGACCTTTCACCAGCGTAAGTCCTCAGCACTTAGTTCAGCATTGTCATGGCTTCTCCTTACTAGTGTTCTCTACTATCACTGGTACAGATATCATAAGGTTTTACTGTAGGAGCTATGAGATATTGCACTCTAAAAATCCCTCCAACAGCGAAAATTCATACAATTATAATTTCTGTGAACTTTGACCTTTTACCAAAACAGTTCCTTAATAGGAATCCTTAATCCTTCTCATATCATCTCTGGTATGGCTGCAGCTTGGAGCCTCCCATCTCATGCCCTCTCGTCTCATGCCCTCCGGCCTGGTGCCTTCCGCTAGTTTCTACATTTTAAAATAAAAGCTCGCGTCTTGTTCCCTACCTCGTTTCTACCTCGTTCTTGGGTGTTTTTGAAGTGATGAATGAAGACTGTCATGGTAATGATAATGGTATTATAATGCTATTCCAGCAATCTGGTAGAAAGATTGTTTTAAACGTAGTTTCAAGTGTCAAAATGGAAATTGCGAATGTGTGTGTTACACACTCCTGTACAGTAGATGGCGCTATGCACCTAAACGTTGTTTGCAATCCGGTCTTAATCAAGAGAAGAAGCAGTAGCAGCAGAAGGAAAAAGTGTCGGAGTCACAGGTGAGTTCATTCGTGCAATCAATTAAAAACGTATAAACTCTTAAATTACAATTTTGGCCATAGATATACTTTGCAGATTTCTGAGTGTTATTGTTTGTCCCTGACCTTAACGTATTTGATGAAACCTGCGATGACTTTGACACTTTAAACTGAGAGTGCATTTAAATTAGACGTTTGTTAGCAATATTAGCTCAACACTAACTTGTTACCTATAGCAATTTATGATAACAGACTTTAGTTTCTGCTGTGCCTTCTAAAGGCATTGAAGATGAAAAGTTGTGCTATTTGCGAGTTTTCGTCAATGGGCGTGTCCGTGGCGTGGCGTCAAAGATCAAGTCTTCGCCATGACACAGGAAGTTGTCGTAACTTCAGTGTACATGCTCACATCTGGACCAAAGTGTACATGTAGGATGAGAGTCCCACCCTGAACACATGTACATGCCGACATTCACCCACAGTCATAGCGCCACCTGCTGGCAACAGGAAGTGACTTTTAACGAAGCAGCCCCCGCCGCACGTTTCACCTACGTGCACGAATTTTCTGTGGTACGTGTATCTTGTCCAGACGCATAAAAAAGCCTCTTGGAGCGATGCCCTAAAATCAACAGGAAGTCGGCCATTTTGAATTTTACGTCAAATTTTGGATGATTTACACACTTCGTACTTTAACGAACTCCTCCTAGGGATTTAGTCCGACCGACCTCAAATTTCTGCTGTGCCTTCT
>NC_060153.1:16382078-16408979 GCF_021292245.1 Micropterus dolomieu | reverse complement strand
GTGTGTGTGTGTGTGTGTGTGTGTGTGCGCGCGTGTGCATGATTGTTTAATGTAAAATGTCCTCATCCTTAAGAGTGGGATGAAAATCTTATTGCAAGTCACAAAGCTTGCAACATGCCTGCAAAGTTTAAAAGTACAGTATGTAAGATGAACTGACGCAGGAGTGGAATAAGATACATTTAAAGGCAGTAAATTAAATTTACGTCTACTTTTCAAATACTGCACACGGAAGAGCTTGAAAGCTTCTCAGGAAATGTCACACTATTCAGTCCATGTTCAGTTTTGAACTCGTCTCAGAATTAGGACACTGTAGAGCAATCCTAAAGCTTAATAGACTTTTAGCACATGTGGCTGGTGTTTCAGCTTGCTCAGTTACCTTAACAAGTGGCAAGCATGACGACTCATGCCTTTGACCATTAAATGCCTTCTTACTTGCATTAGTCAGGTCCCACAGAGGGAGATGATGTTTCAGATGCAAATAGAGAGAGATACCAAGCTCACTCACTGGCATGTTCAATTGCCCAACCTGCTGATCAGGCTCTTTCCCAAAAGGCTTGCTTATTTCACCATGGGCTGCTTCTGTTAGAAGCGGCACCAAGCACAGGTATACCACCTGGAATGGATACATTTTTATAAAATGTTCCATAAGCTGGACATACTGTACATATAAAGCATGTTCAAACTGCATGTGCAAGTTTCTGCAAAGCCGCACGCACGCTGAATCACCACAAAAAGTGAGCAGGGCTATGATATGCATTAAGCAAAACACTCTATTTTTGCCTTTACAAAACCAAGATGTTGATAATGATGTGGGTGAAAGGCTGAACTGACAACAAGCGGTTGCCAAGAATGAACTTCAGCGTCTGTCTGGGTTTTGCAAGAGTATGAAATCTCCAATTTCAACAGCAATCCCTATGGCCTACAGCGACACACAACCCCAACACCACACTTGGTCACTGCAATGGGTTGGCTGTGAACACACACACGGACATGTTTGCAAACACACATACACAGGAGGACCGACCGCCCCAACCCCCCAATCCCTTTTCACCAACTTGCCTGGCGAGCACTCCCTCTTAGCAATCCCTCTTTTTTCCGATGGCCGTCGCGAGTAGCAGACGGTTTTGCCATCCCTCTCCCAAAATAGCCCCCCGTTAGCACAGCCAGGTCAGATGGTTTTGAAACATCCATGGCAAACGGTGCTGGAGTGGAGGAGTGGAGGGGGAAACGAGTGCGTAACCACCTCTTGGAGAGCTCCAGAGAGGCGGTCATGGGTGGGCCTCAAGTGGAGGTTTCTTTCACACTTGGATGACAATGAGTGCTGGGGAACAAAGAAGGGGTGATTAAGAAAAACTGGTGATGTGTGCGTGTGTGTGTGCACGTTTGCAAGCAACAGGTGGTGGGCATTTGATTCATAACATTTTAACATGTAGATACAGAGAGCCGGAGTCACCCCGTCACGTCCAGGTCGGCCTATATTCCACTAGCTTCTGTAACTCAATGCAATTTGTCACTGGGCATTTCTTTGTCTTTCTGGAAAAAATAAAGTACATTCTGAGTTTACTTTCCATATTATAAAGCAAAATGGGATCCAGGATTTTAACCAAGTTAAACAATTATTTTGTGAGCATACAAAAAATTACAAGAGCCTCAGAGCGGTTACTTTCGCACCTACACATAATATTCATGAAGTTTGCTGTATAAAGACTTTTATAGCGTCTGCTCCTCACTGTTCTGCTATTATTGTTCTGAGCTAATCTCACTTTTGTCGATCCTTGACATGGTTTAACACGCGATCAAGGGTTCATGGGAAGTATCGGATAAATCGTTTTTATTTATTTTTTTTAAAAGTTGACTTTATTTGGCATTTCTGCTTTATTTAATAGTCACAGTAGAGAGAGAGACAGGAAAGGGGGGGGGGTGATGACATGCAGCAAATGGCATATGCAGCCACACACCTCACTGTTGAGGAAGGCTATGTTCCTACACTTTCTGGTGTGCAAGAACTTTGCAGTAGTTCTAACATTATGGATATTACTTAAAAAACGTGGGGTAAAATTGCCTACAGTACCCTGCTAAAGCACCAACACTTACAAACAAATGGGCAAACAGTGGTTTCTAAGAAACACAACTAAGAAATCATTCTTGTTGAAATCATTTCTGTTTTCACGGCGTAATCAAAATCATGACAAAAGGGATTATGAACGTCAACTCAAACTTTTGCTGACAAATTTATAGGCCGTAGTGAGCAATCACATGCACCATCTGGTTCGACTGATGTCGTATGGAAGGTACTTTTAGCCATGTTAGCGCGCACAATCTGTGGAGGAGTTGGCTGAAAGTTAAACAGATCTGGAGCCAGGAGAACCAGAAGATAGAGCTAATCTTACTCTGTGTGTGTGTCTCTCATGGGCAGGCTTATTGATTCATCAGAGAAGTAGGCCGAAGCTTGACATAGCAGCCGAACATGCAGTCTTCCTAATGACTTAACCACATCAACTCTTTTTCTTCTGTGCTGTTTCACCCTCCCTCCATCTCTCCCTTCAGGCAACAACCATGGCTAGAACACGGTGAGTCACGTTGGAACAAAAAGCCCCATTCAAAACACACACACACACACACACACACACACACAAACTCCTGATCAACTCTAGCCTGCCTGCCTCCCCGCCCTCTCAGTCTCCAGGCAAAACCAGATCGCCATGGCTGCGGTGAGACCAGATCAAGACAATCCAGTTGCCAAGCGTGGATCAAGTCACCATGCTGGTACTGCTCCCAGAAACCACCAGGAGCCAAACCTCCCGAAGTCTTCAAACCACATCACACAGTCTGCTGCCTGTGTGTGTGTGTGTGAGTGAGAGAGAGAGGCAGAGAAAAGACAGCAGGGTTATAAGATAAAAACCATACAGCAAACCAAATCTATTTTGAAGTACTATGACTTCCTTCCTCAAACAAGGCCTCAGTTGCCTTTTTTTTGTCCCACATGACACACCATCACGGTCACTCACTGACCTTATCACAAACTCTTGCTGTGCTCAAGGGTGATTTATTCATTTTGTTGGCTTGTATTCACAATGTTATAATGTAATATATGTAATATTCAGTCAAAATCAGGCAATCTGAAGATGACGTTTGATGTATGGTGTTGTATTTTCTGTCTTGTTTTTTATGGTGTGTGTATTATCCTAAACTGACCTTTGAGTCTAGCCAACGGAAAAGTACAAACTCAAAAGAAAAACCAAAGTTTGTATTTTAATCGTGGAAGAAGTACAAAAAAGAAGCAATGTAAAAATACTCTATTACAAGTAAAAGTCCTGGCTTTAAAATTTGACATAAGATATTATAAATATACTTAGTCAGAATTCAGTCAGTATTTATTATGCAAAACAGGCCATTCATAGAGTTGTATTGTTATTACTATTTAGTATTATTATTATTATTATTATTATTATTATAATATTAATATTGAAGCATTTACTTATAAGCAGCATTTTAATTTGTTTAGGTGATGATCTTAAATAATAATGTAATAGAGTAAAAATGCAACATAATTCTCTGAAATGAAGTAAATGCATGAAATGCTTAAGTAAAATGCAAGTACCTCAAAACTACAAGAACAGTACTTGCCACTGCTTAATGTACCTGGTGGGGTAGTCAGAGTTAAGTTGTGCAGTCATCTTAAAAACTAAAAATATAACTGAAGATCTAGTTCACGTGTTACGGGCAGAAGGCCATGATAGTGCTAGGAAGGTTTTGTGAGTTACGTCTGATTGACAACTAAAACTGCCAAATAACAAACAGGAACTATCTACTTAAAGAAATACTTCCACTACTTCTTGTGAAGGCCTGTGCTGTCCTCACTTTAAAGGGATTTTCAGGATCTCCACGATGTAACATGGACTCTTTTATCATGACAACAGTATAAAAGATGTTTCTTTTAGGCACTGCGCCAGTTTTCACACCAGCAGTCCACATAGGAGGAATCTCTCTGCGGGTCACAGAGTTTGAGTCACGGACTAGTGTGTGTGCCATGTATAGACCGTGATAATAGGTTCCTGAAGAGACATTTCACCGTCAGTTTTATGGCCTTTTGATCTCATGACTGTCTGTATCTTGTACCTTTCTTTATGGTTTAAAGATTTCTGACCAAACCTTCACGATCTGCCGTCGTTTCCAAGCAGGAAACCTGGCACATGTGAGTAGGTGAAATAATATAATGGTTACTTATATATAGCTAGCTACTCAGTTTTAAACTTAAAGTCTGTTCCCATAAGTGACAGCCCCGAACAAAATTAAATGAGGCGTGGAGTCAAGGTGAGGGGCCTCTCAAAGAAATACCTTCTGTTTGAGTTCAGTTGAGCTAATTTGCCTGGAAAAGCTTCCTTCTGGGCATGATTGTTCTCCCCGGGAAGGTGGGTCAAGTTCCCAGTCAGAAAGCAAGTAGATTATTCAGCCCATATTCTTTGATAAGGCAAGGATGAGGGCTCAGGGGCAGGAATGATCCCTGAGGGAAACTGTCTCCCTGTTAGATATTAAGACAATTATTCAAACAAAGCTTCTACCGCCGACATTCATACAAGCAGGGTAACCGTCTCTGCATGTTGTCGTGCTACCGGCTGTCTAGAAAAATATACACTCCAAATCAAAAAAATAAAAAAACTGGCAGATTTACATCTACTCTTATACAGGCCAAATGCTAATCATGTTTAATATAAAAGAGAAATTCAATAAAGTCAAGCTTTCCTAAAGCAGATCTGCATATTCCTATCAAAAAAAGTTTAAATACGCTGCAGATCAATTTCCCATTACATGCATTAGTGATACAGTATAGTGATATAGTTATTTCAGATATTTCACTCAGCTCAATGAACTGTGACAGCAAAGCCAAACATATTTTTACATTGGCTATGTCCCAGTGTAGCCTTATAAGCATGATGTAGGTTATAAAGTTATGGACATGAATAGCATGCCAGTACATTTTACCTCATGATGTTTCCTGCCTGGGGCTACTAACTTCTATTGATTGGAAGTCTTTCTTAGAAATGAAATATTCAATCCCAGGTGATCTTACTCAGGAAAATGTTGGCTTAACGCTGTAGTTGGAATTGAAATGTACACTGCTCAAAGAAAATACAGTTTTTGACTTCCTTTTTCTGTACAATTGTATATACACTGCTCAAAAAAAAAAAAAGGGAACACTTAAACAACACAATGTAACTCCAAGTCAATCACACTCCTGTGAAATCAAACTGTCCACTTAGGAAGCAACACTGATTGACAGTCAATTTCACATGCTGTTGTGCAAATGGAATAGACAACAGGGGGAAATTATAGGCAATTAGCAAGACCAATAAAGGAGTGGTTCTGCAGGTGGTGACCACAGACCACTTCTCAGTTCCTATGCTTCCTGACTGATGTTTTGGTCACTTTTGAATACTGGCGGTGCTTTCACTCTAGTGGTAGCATGAGACCGAGTCTACAACCCACAGTGGCTCAGGTAGTACAGCTCATCCAGGATGGCACATCAATGCGAGCTGTGGCAAGAAGGTTTGCTGTGTCTGTCAGCGTAGTGTCCAGAGCATGGAGGCGCTACGAGGAGACAGGCCAGTACATCAGGAGACGTGGAGGAGGCCATAGGAGGGCAACAACCCAGCAGCAGGACCGCTACCTCTGCCTTTGTGCAAGGAGGAGCAGGAGGAGCACTGCCAGAGCCCTGCAGAATGACCTCCAGCAGGCCACAAATGTGCATGTGTCTGCTCAAACGGTCAGAAACAGACTCCATGAGGGTGGTATGAGGTCCCGACGTCCACAGGTGGGGGTTGTGCTTACAGCCCAACACCGTGCAGGACGTTTGGCATTTGCCAGAGAACACCAAGATTGGCAAATCCGCCACTGGCGCCCTGTGCTCTTCACAGATGAAAGCAGGTTCGCACTGAGCACATGTGACAGACGTGACAGAGTCTGGAGACGCCGTGGAGAACGTTATGCTGGTGCGGTTGGCCCTGGGTTCCTCCTAATGCAAGACAATGCTAGACCTCATGTGGCTGGAGTGTGTCAGCAGTTCCTGCAAGAGGAAGGCATTGATGCTATGGACTGGCCCGCCCGTTCCCCAGACCTGAATCCAATTGAGCACATCTGGGATATCATGTCTCGCTCCATCCACCAACGCCACATTGCACCACAGACTGTCCAGGAGTTGGCGGATGCTTTAGTCCAGGTCTGGGAGGAGATCCCATGCAATACAGTCCAGATGTTACTACGTGTTTTTGCGTCAAGAGTATACAGCAATGCTAGTGGCTCTGTGAGCCTGTGCTTAGGTACAGTGGCACTTTGAGATAAATGATAGCATTGTCATTGTGAGGATGTTGCCAAAGTTAACAGGCTGATGTTTGTTAGCTGGTGACATTTACTGTGTTCACCATCTTAATGGACCCAAACACAAAGTACTGCTGAGTCGGATGGGAAGGTCACAAACCAAAGTATTGGAGAAATTTAAATTTTGATGGGGGATTACAAACATTATTACAGTTCATCCGTACCATCATAGCAATCCAGCCAATAGTTAGAGACATTTCACTCAAAACCACAAATGTGATGTCATGGTGGAACAAGGAGTAAAGTCCAGTAATCACCAAAATATTCAGAATTCATTGTCTGAGAACTATGAGTGTTTGTACAAAATTTCATGGCAATCTATGTAAAAGTTGTTGAGAGCATGTTGCAGAAGATCTAAGACACTGTAAAGCTAGCAATTAGCAAACTGTTCAGAGATTGTGTGGTTGACTGTACATATTTTCAGCATATTTTTCCTTGTTAATCCAGACAGATTTTTCAGACTAGTGTGTTTGCTTATTCGCAGCATGAGTTGCATCATTTAGAGTACTGTACAAGTGATGCAACTCTGCCTTGGCATGAAAAATCACATATCTTCAAGCAACAGTGTATTTCATCCTCACATAGCAGGGATACAGGAAGGCTTTAGGTCTCTGTTAAAAAGCAAAGGCAATAGTTTTACACGCCATGTTTCTCAGAATATTTGAGGCACATTTTAATCATCCCTTAACTCTCAATTGGGTCCTGACCCAGATTTAGAAAAAAAAAAAGCCTGCAGGGGACTGCGTACACCTACAACACACTGCGCAGTGTGTGTGTAACACTGGCAGGATAGGGTGTGGTGAGAACAGGAGCCATGATGGAGAATACTAATAAAAAAGGAGGAGAGCTTAAAAAGCAAGGATGACTCAGTGTCATCACCCAGACTGTATCTCACTATGAAAGGGCGGGGGTGAAAACCTGTCTCCCCATGCCCACACTCCATCCCTCCCATCCACCCATCCCCAAACACCAAACCTTACACCAGCCCAAATTCAGAACAAGCAGGCAACAACTTAGGGTGAGTCACAGAGGAATTTCCCCGACACATTTTAAACCAAAGACGGTTTTTCTTACTTTCAACTTCCTATTGGAGATGTGTGGCATCAAGTAATCTAGGTCATGTGCACCAAGGCCTACAAGTTTCAGCTTCACTAAAGACACACCTTAACCAACATTAGCAATCATCTAAATATGCATAAATCTGTTTTCACTTGTTTTTCTTTGATTACGGAGAGTTTTAGTCAAGAAATTATTAAAATAAGAAAAATGTGTACAATTAAAACAATTAATTATAGTTCTTTGGATTTATTCCACTCAGTGCTTTCCCTCCACTTGCATCTTTTCCCACACCTGACATATGCTGAGCTCAGAGGAGTCCAGATGGAACCAACATGCAAGTCTTAACAAACCAATGTACAGTCTGACTGACAAGACAACCTGTGTTTGTGGGCGTATATCTTGTTTGTCTGACAGATGGACAAGACAGATAACTGCCAGGAATGGAAGAAGAGGAGATAGTAAAATACCTTAAGCTGGAAGGGTTTGGTATTTTTATCTGTTTGTCTCTGGGCCTTTAAAAAAAAACCACTAATGTGAGAAGATCAGAATAGAAGTGTGTGTTTTTGATGAAGTATTGGTATGTGCAACCGTGTGTGTGCGTACATGCGTGCGTGCGTGTGTGTGTGGTTACAGGCTGAAGGGCACAGAGCTGGTGTTTGATGCTAGTCTCAGTGGCATGCTTCAAACAAACTGTCGCTCTGCTTCTGTCTGAGGCATGCATGCATGCATCCACACACGCTGACACTCTGTAGCTGTCTTGCTCTGCTTTTCTAGCTCACACAGGGACTTCTACCAGCAACAGGGTTGACCATATAAAATCCCTCTGAGCCTGCTGCGTTGTTTGACACACAAACATGTATACTCACACACACAAACTCACATGCATGTGAAGCATTTGCATTCAGTATAAAGGGAGTCTGTTGAAGCACACAGACAACAAAGAGGCCAAATCAGGTTCATTATAAACATCAGTTTGCACAAAACTAATTTCCTGTGGAACATGCATAAGAGCACTAGACAGTAATGTCACACACACACACACCTACAGACACACAGACTTGAAGTATACATACACTACCACTAAATAAATAGGCAAAGAGGCAAGTGTATTCTCTTTCTCCCGTACACACATTTAAAGAGTAGCTGGAGGATATGCTCTGCAGTGGGCCATTTCCATAAAGAGATTTATCACCAGTGTTACAAACGCCATTCGATTAGCTCTGCGCATGACTGTGTGTGTGTTTGTATGTGTGTGTGTGTGTGTGTGTGTGCCCTTTGTAAGAGAGTGACCAACTGAGCTTCTGTGATAGTGTCTCTGTGGGTGTCTGCCTGTGTGTATCAGGGGGCCGTAGGCTCAAGCCATTAAGATCAGTATAGCAGTTAGATATGTGATCTAAAGGATGATACTTCAGAGCCGAGAACAAAGCAGATGCTTTTCCAGAGAAGAAAAAAAGTGCTGGGCCAACATACAAGCCCTGGGGGACCCCCTCAACAACGCTAGCTTTAGAGCAGCTATTGTAGTCAGCCAAATATAGTAAAGCCAACAGTTCAACCTAATACACTATAAAGCACTGCCAAGAAAATCTGCTGCGCTATTATCAACACATTTAACCATCTGTTCGAAGTGCTTTCTAATCCCATTTTATTCTTTTCTTGAGTTGATTTTTCCGACAGAAACTATCACTTTTGGTTGTGTTGTGGGAGGTCTGTGGCATAAAGGGGTGGGTGAAGGAAGGAAGGAAGGAAGGAAGGACGAATGACAGAAAGAAAGACTAGAGGAAGGAACAACAAAGCAGAAGTTACAGATTGAGAAAAGATAACATAAAGACCTTATTAAAGACAAAGATCATGTGATAAAGACCAACAGTTGGGAGAGATAAACGTAAGAAGGAGAGTAAGAAAAGCCAAAGAAACCAAAAGAAGAGGATGGAAGAGACTGATGGCCGAGGCACACAACTGAAGACAAACAAGAAGAGAAACTTATTTGTCGGATCAACATTCACATACTAATGATGACACATGCAACCTGAATGAAAGAGCCAAGTGGTCAGACAAGAAACAACAAGAATAATAAGTCATCTAGAAAATTATTTGTGAGTCACTCTGCAAAATCACATAAAATCCTACGGCATACAGAAAGTCCATGTAATTTGTTTAAATATTTATTGACATTAAATTAACATTTCTTTAGATATATTCTGTATTATATATATATAACTAAGGACAATATATAATACCTAAATGTTGTTTACTGTAACTCTTTAAAATGCATTAACTTACCCCTTAACATGTTCATTCAACTTACACAAAACTATAAATTCTCATTGACTGCCATGGATAATTTTCATTTCTAATATTGTTAGTGAATAAAAAATATTTAATAAATGTGTGCCTGTTCATCCATTTCTTCTCATAAAACCCATCAACAAAGCGAGGTGACTTGCACCAGCCCACATGCTGTTTAGCAGGTGACATCCTTTTCCTGGAGACAAAACAGCACTGACGACGCAAGTCATTTTCCCAGCATTGGTTTGCATGTTTTTAAAATGTTATATGGATGGTAATGATGAGAACATGTTATGCTGGTCTGTGTCTGTATTACAGAGCAGAGACAATTCATCTAATTAATTATATAAATAAGTATAAAATGTGTGTTTAATGAGGGATAACATGAGGGGAAATGTATGTATTGGCTATTACTAGTATTAACAAAATAACTGACAGTTACAATTGCAACTTGTACCTCATTAAAATTAATAATACAGTGTTAAGCTTATTTAACAGTGAAATAAATTAATACATTTGTCTACTTAGACCTACAGTACCTAACTGACCTGTTGAACCCAGTTTTGATTGACTGTGCTCTTTTTTATGAGGGATATAATTTTCATTTTTATATTAGACTGCAACATTTCCATTTCAAAAGGAATACTAATTGATATATGGTTTTACAGGAGAATTAATTATTTTCCATCCATCCATCATCAACCGCTTATCTCGCGTACAGGGTCACGGGGGGCTGGAGCCAATCCTAGCTGACATTGGGCGAAAGGCGGTGTACACCCTGGACAGGTCGCCAGTCCATCGCAGGGCCACACATAGACAGGCAACCACTCACACTCACATCCACACCTAAGGACAATTTAGGGTGACCAATTAACCTAGCATGCATGTCTTTGGAGGGTGGGAGGAAGCCGGAGCACCCGGAGAGAACCCACACGGACATGGGGAGAACATGCAAACTCCACACAGAAAGGCCTAAAAAACAAAAAATAAAGATTCTGCTCAAACAGTTTAATTAGCCATCTCTATTGTTAAGCTATCTGAATTTTCTTTTATGAAATAAATAATATAGACTGGTCCAAAAAAAGTGTCTTATTTTATTTAGTCTCTGTGCAATTCTTATACCATCACCTTGATTCCAGTCTTTAGTAAAGTCTATTAATAAAGTATTGAAAAAAAGTACCAAGAAAAGCAACACTCGAGATAACATTTTATTCATAAAATATAAAAAATACCTGAAAACCTGAATCAGTGTTTTTCCAAAAGCCAAATGTATTCTTTCTACAGAAGGTAAAAGGAAAACAGACACTTGAAAACCCAGACATCACTGTGTCACAAAGGCCTTAAATTTAAGTCTATTATATCGTAAACAGACAGCATAAATCATCATCTCCTTTACTCTTATCAGCAACCCCCCCCCAAGAACTCATAGCCTTGAAATACTGCCACAATGTTTGCAACTGTGCTTGGCAGCAACTGGCTGCCTTCAACCGGCTCCAGCACGACAGCACAGCACATAAACATGTATGAATAAGTTTAGAAACATGAACCCATTTGGTTTATCTTCAACAAATCTTTCTCTTGTATTGCACTTACTGAACCCCGGTACATCTGAAATAGCTTAAAGCCTTTACCAAGCCAAATTCCTATAAAGGACTCTTCTGTTAGTTTCACTTCGTTTTCATCGGGCCTCGGTTTGCGCTTTGGCAGTGGGAGCCGAGCCAAGCACATTTCTCTGAGTCATCAGTGAGGGGGGAAGAGAGGGTGGAGGAGGAGGTGGAGAAGAAGATGACGAAGGGGGAGGAGGAGAAGCAGGAGGTGGCAAGTCCGGAGTTTCCCTCTCGCTCTTGCAGGCGAAAGCCTACGCCGAGCAGCAACAGGCGGAGAAAACCGTGCTCTATTGTTTCAGGCCTGCTGGCAAAGTGAGCCTTCCTGAAACTCAGCAAACAACTATCTCCCACACACACACACACCCACACACACACACACACACACACACACACCCCTGCCAAAAACACTGCTCACTAAGAGACTTGCCAAAATGGAAGAAAGCTGTTGTATGGGAAGTTTACAAGGACTTTCGTAGAATCTGTTGTTTTCTTTGCCTGGCAGGCAAAAAAAAATACTGTCAATACCATCTTTGAAAAACAAACACAATCAATGAGCGAGTGGTATACAATCTTTTCTGAAATATTCATGACTGAAATAAAGAAGTAACATAATTGTCGATGCTTCTCTAATGATTATAATTGTGTAGCAGTGACAGAGGGAAGATGGCATGTGACAACCTAAAATTATCAATTGTCAACAAACACAAAGCTCTGTGTAAGCAAAACGACACCTTTAAAAAGGACTGCGGTCATATTATGACGTGTGGCTGATTAAACTGCATTATCTGCTGCTAAACTATACAATTTAAGCGCTGCCTGTAAATGCTGGGAGCATCCCAGCTTTACTACGCAGTGCTAACGCTGGTTGTGAAAATAGGCAGGACCCAGCAGCAGTAGGCACTACTTGGAAGAGGAAATAGACATTGCTGTCCTGTGATTGACAATGGTTTCTGAGAAGTGACAGAACATTGCTTTCCTCCTAGGAATCACAGGTTTATTTAGAATACCCTACTTTTCAACATATATTGATTGTAGCAGTATAATTGTTATATTATAATATCAAGTTGACCACTTGAAAGTAACTAAACTATCTGAGAGCTTGGCATCTCCGTATCAGCTGACAGCGTAGGTGACTAGTTATGAAGTAACAGCAGGTTGTGATGTTGAAGAGGCGGCTTCAGTCATGGCGGCAGACTTTTTGCCATTTTTCTGGCATTAGGTAGATGGTAGAAGAAATGACAAATGAATGGTATGGCAGGAGAAAGGGAAATAGGTGAAATGCAGCAGCGCTGCTGTGAAGTACAACCCTTCATTTCTCATCTTGGGCTGTAGTCAAACAGACCACAGGTTTCTCATGTCCCCCCGGACCGGTCAGGCAGCTCCACTGTTTGTTTTCCACTCCAATGTGGGGACAGATTTGGACAAGGGTGACAGCGGAGTCTATTTTCTCCACCTGAAAGCTTGGAATGGAGAGGAGGGAAACTCAAGACCGGTTTTACCCACTTCCTGGAAATGGTAAAGCAAGTGTGAGGCCCCACTGTGAGGGAAAGGGGTAGAGAAAGACTATGTGACAAAAGAGTCCAGAGAGAGCAACTGAAACCACTGGTTAACAGATAAGGAATATGTGTGAATGCATGGGTGGGAGTGTTTATGTGCCTGCCTGTATCTGTGTGTGTGTGTGTGAGAGTGAGTGAGTGAGTGAGTGAGTGAGTGAGTGAGTGAGTGAGTGAGTGAGTGAGTGAGTGAGTGAGTGAGTGAGTGAGTGAGTGAGTGAGTGAGTGAGTGAGAAAATGACCGACGTGCTCCCGCCAGGGGGATTTGCTGATGCCCACAAAGATCTGTTTACAGTGAGTGCCCCCAGTGACCCCCCTGGAGGATGCAGGAGTTGCTGCCAACACGCATACAAACACACACCCACACATCATCCCAGCCACATATCTCAGCAGATACAGATACAGAGTGTCTATGGGCACCTGTTAGAAACATCCGGAAAGCTAGATTCCAGACAAAGCATGTATCCCTATCATAGCACTAAAAACCCAGCCTGGAGGTGGGTGTTAGTGGATGTGTGATAGGAGAGAATCCAGCAGATAATGGAGCCCTGCACTCGATTTGCAACTGATCGGCATTGCGAGGTTGTGTGTGAAGACAGAAAACAAGTAAAACGAACTCGGGCAGCAATGGAGGCCAACAAGGTGTGTGAGTGTGGGAGTTGAAAGGCTTGTTCCAAGGCCCAAAAGGTAGAGAGACTGGAGAAAAAGTGAGAGAGGTTTGTGAGGTGAGAGACAAGACGACCGAGTCGAAGGCTTGAAGAACAAGGACAGAGGGAGAAGAGATCAAGGCATGAATCAGAGAGGGGGGCTAAAATGCAAAAAGAAAAAAGCACCTTCAACAATGGCTGCACTGGAGGAAAAGGAAAAGTTTGATACACTTGTTCGATTTACTGCTGACAGCTAGATTATAAGATCGATAGCACTCATGTTTGTATGCTCAATATGAAGCCACAGCCAGCAGCTGATTAGCTTATCTTAGCATAAATACTGGACAAAGACCAAGCCTGGCTTGGCCCAAAGTTTAAAACGTCTGCCTACCTGCCACCTTTAAAGCTCACTAATCACAAATTTTGTCACAGTGAGGGTTGCCATGCACCCAGCGAAGACTCCAGGAAGTCACTGCACTCGGCCAAGAAATAGTCCGGCACAGAACCCCCCAGTAAAACCACAACTTGCCATTTTCCACATGTCAGTGACAAGCGTTGCTTTTGTATCCTCGGACAGAGTTAGGCTAGTCTTTTCTACCTGTTTCCAGTCTTTGTGCCAGGCTAAGCTAAGAGGCTGCTGTAGCTAACTGTACAGACACACGGGAGTGGAATCAATTTTCTCTCGGCAAAAGCATACTTAAATCCTCACCCTTCTCCTCCTTCCTTCTCTGCCCTCCACAGATCAGCCCTGCTGTGCTTTTCACATTTGCAAGTGATGATGGCCAGGTTTTAAGTCTGCCTGTTACATTTCAGCGGCAGACCCCCTTAACACACAGGGACACGCATGCCTGCTGACTCACCAACCTGCTCGTCTGTCACAGTGATTAAGTGTGATCAATGCGGCGCAGCAACCAAGGCTGTGCTAATGTACAATAATATGACCTGTAAAAAAGGAGTTGGCTGAGACAAAGAGAAAGTCAGATAGACTTAACGTAGGCTCTAAATTAAAGGCTGTTGCTTCGATGCTATATAATGGACACGGTCAAGGTCCAAGGTGTTTATATACATGGTGTTTAGGCACACCAGAATACACTCAACATGGACATGTGTGGAAGTATACTGTACTGTCTAAATATGTGAGTGTATGGGAACGTGTCTGTGTGACCGCAGGGACAGACGGAGAAAGAAAGAAAGAGCGAAGGGAGAGAGAAAGTGGGACAGACAGCAGCGACACAAGCTCTTAACTCTCCCCTCTCCTGCTTCATCCTTCCCTCGTTTTCCTCTCTTCTGCCACTGAGGGGAAGCGAAGGAGGTCACCCACTCCTACAAGCACTCAATCAACCTGCCGCCGACCTTGCTCGTCCTGGATACAGTGCCCGCTCCCTCCATTTGTCTGCCTGCTATGCTGCCATCCCGCTGCCATGTCTCTGCAGCCGGTGCCAGGTTACACCGCGACGAGCATAGAGGTGCCGTTCCACCAGATGTCCACTTCTCTGCCCCTGCTGTGCAAATATCCAACGGCAGGCAGCTCTGTTTTACGTCAAGGCGTTGTGTTAGGAGAAGTCTTTGACAGGGATCAAGACAAAACATGTCCAGGTTAATTAGTATGTGGGGGATCGTTTCCCTCTTTATAGGCAATGCTGGTGTACGGCTGGAAAGTGATTTATTCATTATGAAGGGATGGTTTTTGGTAAACTGGATGCTTGCCAGAGTGAAACAGAGTGAACGAGCGAGAGGCATTCCTTAACAGTGTTGTGAATAAATTAACATGTATATTAGGCTTCATTCAGGAACACACTTTCACTGATAACCAACCAGAACCAATGCAACAGCTCAACAATAATCTGCTGCAATCCGTCAGGAAATTACTTTACGGAAACAAAATATAAAAATTAGTCCTGCAAGTAACAATTATTTAAACAAATTAATAATACAACATCAGAAACTGGGCTAAAACTACCAGTTACTTTCACTATTGAATAATTTGTAGGTAATTTCTTGATTAATCACTTTTTTTTAGTCACAATTTCCCAACTTCTTGAAATTGAATCTCAAAAATCCAAATATATTCAGTTTACGATGATATTAAACAGAGACGAGCGGAAACTCCAAGTGAGAATCTAGATCCGATGAGTGTTTCACGCTTTTGATTACTGCCATTTCAATTTCTGTTGATCAACTGATCGATCTGTTTTTAAAGCTCTAACTACAAAATAGTGACTTGCAATTTTCCAAAACCCAAGTCGATACACTCAAATTGCTTGTTTTGTACAAACAGACCAAAGGCCACAAGTATTCAGCTAATTATCATGAAAGACTAAAGAAATCAGCAAACGTTCACATTTAAGAAGCAGAAATTAGACAACGTTTGGCATTTTTGCTTAAAAGATGATTGACCGGTTATCAAAATAGTTGCAGATTCATTTTCTGATTAATCCAATAATTGTTTCAGCCCTAATCAAAATCATCACATTTGTACACTTTTGTATCTGTCAATCTTGAAAGAAGAGACTCCTGAAGAGCAAGTAACATTTAACTAAACTAACATGTGGTGTGTGACAGCCACTGATTTGAACACAGGTGAATGACATGACTGAATTACTTTAGGAGAAAGTGTCACCACCAAATCCAGGCAGCGTGCCAACACAGCAGACAGCCAAAAAAAAACATACTGCAATGCAGGATTCTGCATGTCATTGTTAAATGAAAGGAGCTTCTCATCAACACACTGTCACTCCATGACTTGACTTTGGACGATGAGTGAAGTGTTTTCCAATGCATGTAAAGGGTAGGGAAGGCTCACTGTGTCAACCACAACACAATATTCTGAAGTCAGACTTGTATTACAAGACAATTACCCGATACTGTAATAAAGGAGGAAACAGCTGAACTCAACCGCCGGCTACTGCTGGGGTGCAAATTAACACACAAGGCCGCAGATATCTCTATCAGCTGTGACAGTCAGGTCACATTCCTTTGTTATGTGCTGTCTGACAGGCCTTCCCCCACGGAAAGTTAGTTGTAACTGTGGATACAGCTGCAAAGATGGCTCCACTGACCACAGCTACAAAAGGCATGGAAAGACAACACATGGGCTGAGACAGAGGCGAGGGAGGAGGGAGGGCGGAAAAAAGGTTAAATTTTTCTGAATGGATGGCAGGAGAAGTTGAAGAAACTTGGACTTGTATTAGTTCAGTTTGTAGATTGTGTGTGTGTGTGTGAGAAAAAAAGGGAGAGGCAGACAGAGACAGGAAAGAGAATGTAATTCATCTTTAAAAAGGGCAGATTCCTGGGTCATGTATGGTGTGTAGAGTGTGTGTGTTTGTTTATTGTAGAAATGGGCGTGGGAGGTTGGAAGCTAGCGAGCTACAACTCCCCTTATCGCTCCACAGAGCAATGTGTAGAATGAGAGTTCTGGGTTCTGCCCTGCTGATCAAAGACACACAGAGAGGCCGATATAAAAATCTTCCTTTTCAGCTCTCTCTCAAACACACACACACACACACACACCAAATGGCATGTTGGCTAATGCTATGAGCAATCACTCCTCACTGAATAAAATGCAGAGGGAGTTCAGCTTAATATGCGAGTTGGACATTTTTAATGAAGACCACCACCTGTTTTTTTTACATGAGCCTGTCCTGAGTCCACTGTACCGTATACGGAAGAGTCAGTTTCGTTGCATCTCACACTGCACAGGATTAGAGCTCAACTACTGGTTATTTTCATGATCGATTAATCTGATCCTTGTTTATTTGGGGTAATAATAATTACTTGTTTAGCCTAGAAAATGTCAGAAAATAATGAAAAATGGCCATCACAATTTTCTTGAGCCTAATGGTTATGTGTTCAAACGGAATTTTCTATCAAAAACACAAAGATAGAATTTACAAAGATAAATAAAATGGAGAAAAGCAGAGAATCCTCAAATCTGAGCAACGACAGCAGCGTACTCGATCATCAATATAGTCGGTAATTTTCTCTCGCTTGACTAATATATTAATTGACTAATTGCTTCAGCCCTACAAAGGATTCATAACTCAATAATTTCAATGCGTAGCTGTATTTCATGCCCACAGAGGTTCTGAACATTTTAAATGGGACTGGAGCAGAACGTTTGGCCACCGCATCATACAGAGACAGACACTATAAACCTAGGTTGCCTGATGAGATTAACTACAGTAAAGTTATGAATTATACAAAGGAGTTGTAAATGTGTAACTCTGACTATATCACTTTACACTAGACAGTCTCAACTGTAATTCAGACGCGGGTCTCATCATAATGACACATAATGTGCGCACAGACCCAGGGGTCTGACACTACGTGATTGCCTGTGTGGGTGTGCATGTGTATGAGAAGGTGTGAGAGAGGGAGTGTGTATTTGTGCGTATGAAGTCCCTATAGAGTCACGGTTCTGCTTCTCAGACTAACAGTACGTCTGCGTGTTAATTCAAAAAAGAAATAGCAGCGGAGTGTACGCCTCCTAATAAGCAGTATGCCTTGTCTGTCTCCCCATCTCGTCTCGCTACTTCTTTCACTCACTCCGCTCTTCTTTCCCACCTGTCCATCTGCTCCCTTCGCCGTCTCCCTCCGTTCCTCTGTAATGCACGTCTATCTGCATGTGTTCATTCCTTCGCTGCCTGTCACCCTTTTCTCTCCACACCCTCTCTTTCTCTATGTGCTCCCTCCCTATTACTCTGCTCCTTCTTTTTCCTCCTTTCATGTGTCACAGCCTCCTCCTCCTCCCCCCTCACTCCCTGTCTCCTTTCTTGTATGTGAGCTGTGGGTCTGCGTGGTCCTTGTTATCCAGCACCTATCCAGACATCCCTCGGCTGGGAAGCCAGACAGGCAACCGGGCAGACAGGATGACAAAAGATGACCAGAGAGAAGGAAAGACTGACCAGCCCACCAGCTACTGCGGCGAGACTGACAGGCACAAGAAAGGCAAGCCCCCCCCCCCTCCCCTCCCCCCCAAAAAACCACGTAACTGGATGGGAGATGTCCAGAGAGGCAGCACTGATACACCTGACCAAGTAGTCTGAGAAGAAGACAGGCTGTCAGTTAGAGACTGCCAAACAGGTAGGAAGACAGATACAGGCAGAGAAGTAAGAGGTAGACAGGTAGGCAGAGCAGCCAGACAAGCAGGTCGTCACAGGCTGGTGGGTAGCAGCCAGCCGAGCTACGAGCCCAGCATCCCAACAGGCCAGAGGGTCCGTAGCTGCACGGCTGACAAACACTGCCTCTGTCTGGGCCTGGCATAGTACTGCAGGTATTAAATGACGCCCACATGGAGACGGATAACCCTTTAATTACTGCATGTTCTGCCGAAGACTCAAAAGAAGACATCATCTCCTCCTAAAACCTGAAGTAGGGCTTGGGGTTTGGATATTGGTGGAATGGAGCACAGAATAGTAAACATTAAGCTCAATATGAGCCTGGGCTTCAAGTCAACATAAATCATTCAAGATGTTAGCAATTTGAAATTTAAATCAGTTTAAAACAGCTTCAGCTCTTCAACTGCTTGATAGCAGAGCTGAAATGGCGATCAGAGAACAAGAGAACAATTCTGCAACACGTTTGATAATTTAATTGTCAAGTAAAAGTAAAAATGGCAACAAAAAAAAAAATGGCTCATTCTTAAATTAGATATATTTGCTGCTTTAGTTATTTTCTTTGATAGTGAAATTTAATACCTTTGGGCTCTGGACTGTTGGTCTGACCAAACAATCTGTGTGACTACGCCAACTTGCATATAAGGGAGTTGTGGTGGACAGTTTTCACTATTTGATATATTATATGCCACACAATGAATAAATTACACAAGAAAATCCCTGTCTGATTAAATAACAATTAAAACACCAGTTTGCAGCCCTACTTGATAGACTTAGTATAAGGTGAGAAAATAAAGTATCTTCCAATCTCAAAAAACTGACAGTTTTAAAAAACATAGCTTTAAGACTAAATGGACTAGAACACAGTCCCAGTAGCTTCCAAAACAAAGCCTTCAAAGTGGAACTGCAGCCAATTTAAAATTAAATGATTAGTCCTATGAAGAGTAAAGGAGGCCATGAACAAGTCTAAATGAGAGCAAAACTGGTCTGAGACTTTACAAACTGTAAAAGGAGACTAACTATCCACACAAATTCTTATATATTTTTAAGCATGAAATGTACCCATAACCCTGGAAAATGACCCTGGCAATGTCATATTTTCCTTTTCTTTCTTTTAATTTCTGTTTTGATGTCGTGTTGAACGCTCAAGGAAGGCACAATTTTTCTATCTCACTTCACAGAGACAGTTCTGAGTGAGTTGCCATAACTGAAGTCAGGAGGAATCTCTCAGATGTATTTCCTGAACGCTACCCTAATAAAACTTATAGCCATCATGTTACAACAAGAATGTCCTAGAATAGCATTACAGTGACACTCAGGAAGTGAATTTACCAGACGCAGGCTTGTAGCACTGCATTGTAGCATTGCTCCAGTTTCACCATATGGTGAAGATTTCACTCCAGGCGAACGCCCTCTGATTCCAATCACTCTGACTCAGCAAAATATGTTGCCCTTCCTCTGTTCACCAGATGTGGCAACGATTTCTTTCAGAACAAGCCATCCAAAAACACTAAATATGCTAAAACTTAATGACAGCACCCCGAGTTCTAAAATATAAACACCAATAAAGTAGCTAACGGTTCAGGCCCACAGATGATTTAGTGTGTAACTAGTTTGCTAACCCAGTTTGAAGAACTTTCAGGAGCATTGCAGCACATTTTCTTGTTTCATCAAACAGTTTAGAAAGAGTGTGCTTGGTCATTGGGCCTTTATAGTCACTGCTGCCAGCTATTTCCACAGGCTATCTGCATTTTTTTGTTGGTGGTCTGTCACCCAGATATCTACACCCTGGCTGTCTTCCTACTGGGCCAAGTCACAATGACAGGAAACCATGAACTTTCTTCTTTGGGAGTGATACAATTGGCTTTATGGAACCTCAGAAAAATCAATGTGCTCACATCCTCGTAGCCTAAAACAAGCCATTAAATAACTCTCCACTATTTCAAGAAAGTTTAGAGAATTTAAAGTGCCAAGGAGTCATTAAATTTAACACTGCCAAATTTCTGTAAGAAAAATCCCAAATTAAATAACACTGGCAAGGATCTAGCCTGACTGAGGCAAATTTTCCAAAAGGGCCTTGTAGTTTCCATCTTTTACCAATTTTCACTACTGGACTGCAGATAATTGTTCAAAGTTACCGGAATGCCTACTCCCCAAAACAGCCAATTTATTTATGTTGTTGTACTGGTGAGCTCCGGCTGTGGTTTGCTAACCACAGGCATCTTCCTGTACTTGCCAACATACCGTTAAAACATCAACTAAAAGAAGGCACAGAAAATGACCGGACACACTGAGTAGAGAGATGAAAAAGCCATGACTGGAGGTGAGTCACAGAGGAGAAAAAGAGAACCAAGTGCCTGTCTGAACTGGGTGTACAATTTACCACGCACTGCAGGAGGTCATTTAAAGGAGATCGAATGGGGACAGGATCCTATTGATACAGCACGTATTTCTTGCCATTTGTATGGAAGAATCTGAAGGACAGAGAAATTTCTTTGGTGGTCATGCCCTCAATGGTGACATAATTGCACCCTGTATCGATTTTGGATTAGGTGGACTAATGCATGTTGATATGATATACAAATTAATTCTGTTCTTTGGTTTAAGTTGAATTACTTTGGCTAAGGTTGGCCTTCAGACTTAATATTGTGCAGTTTCTTATATATCAGATTTCTTTTCTTCCAAATAAGTATGAATTTCCTGGAGGGCACAGCGTATTTGTGCCCATCTGCCTTGAATAGAATAGGAGCTCCCATGCATGTTAAACCTGAGACTGATGAATTACAGCATATTTCACGTTCACAAAGTGTTTGAAATCATCACTATGCGAATTTCATAATTGGCCAACATCATATGAATTTTAATATTTTAAGATACCCAAACTCTTCTGATACCTTGTTTTAATTGCCAACACATCAGACCAAACACAACAATGTGTTAGTGCATCTCCCAGTACTCTCCCTGACCCTGTCTGTGGCACTCTGCCCATTGGTTCCTGCTAAAATAGTAAAATATAAAAAAAAAAAAAAAAAGTTCCAAATATATAACAGTAGATACATTTTTTTAAAAGGTTCAGTGACTTTCTAAAACAGCTAGGCAGTGTGGTTTTTAGCAAATGTTACTTAAACAGGGGTTATTGGTTAATTGGATGAATATACATTTGGTGCTCTGGTAAGTATAGCAGCAGAATGGTGCAGGTGGGATTAACTCAAAATAAACTACAGTTCATCATAATGAAGGAATATGTCATAGTAGAAAAGTACATCTCATTGTTATTAAAACACTTATTGGTAGGATCAATTCATTGCTGGTTTGGTGTTTACATGGCATCTGTATACTGAGAACAATATACAGTAGAATATCAACAAAACTTGTCATTTAACTTGAACTGACCACTTGTACCTATAACTCACGTAAGTACATAGTTAACAGGAAGGAGTTGTAAATTAGGACCGCAAAGTTTGAATAATGTCTATCTACTACTGCAGTGTATTTGCTTTTGTCAGCTGCAGGAGGTTAAACCGACCACAATCCCCCTTCCTGTCTCTTCCTGTGCCAGGCTAACAAACCATTATGCTGCCAGATCAATCAAGATGCTGAATGCTGGATGACTGGTCACACTGGAACCAGATGAAATAACTGGTGGTGATTCACATCCGAGAAATGCAGCGCTGAGGGCCCAGAGCTTCCGAAAGAGTGCTGGGAAATGTAATGTGTATTATATATGTATCAGTATCTGGTTATCAATATAATCATAAATGACCTGGGTGGGTCAGCATACTACCAATACAAATGTGCAAATTTCCATCTAATGTACTTAACTTCAATTAAAACATGACCTACAAGCAACGCGCTGAATTTGACTCATACCATAACATCAATGTGGACGTAGGAGGGCAAGCAGGGCCGGTCACAGTTCAGACACTGGATGTGGAGAAAGGGTCCATTGAGACATATAGGGACATTAATCACTCACCAGGATTACAACATGTATGAGGCACGCTATTTCTTAACAATGTAACTCTTGATACCAACCCCACAATATTATAATGCAAGACTAGTACAGCTAATGCAGCATTCAAGGGGAAATTTCTTTTTAAATGATGCTAGTCAAGAGCTACAAACTGAAATAGCATAGAATGTGAGCCGCTCCGATGACAATGAATAACAGATGGGTGTTGTGAACAGACTGATGGAGGGGAACTTAAAATGAGGAAACGGGCACATATTATTATTAGTGAGAAGCATTCACTGCTAAACAAAACATGGATTGAAAAATGGTGCAACACTTAAAGAAGCAGCTTCATAATCTCTTGATGACATGACATTTCATTCTGGGTTTTCTGGTTTCTGGGTCTGGGAGAGTTATTTGTGCTCACAAATATTTATTAAACTGTCTAAGATCAAACAAATATGTGAATTCTGCTCTGGACAACTGAAGCACCTCAAGAAAACCCACGTAAGAAACACAGGGGCATGCCATTCTCAAGTGTCAGAAACTCCTATGAACAGTTCACTAGGACGTTCACACAAGGTGCTCAGTGACCGTTCAATCCCCTCATCTTGTGAAAGTGTACAGAAGACTACAACATCATCATCATCATCATCTTCCCCTCCAGCCCTTAGCATCAACAATGAAATTCACACCGAAGGCTGGGGAACATCAAAAGCTCCTTCATCTCTTTGACAGTGACGGGTCTGATGTTGCATACTTTTGCTTGAAAAAGAAAACCCCACAACAAACCCAGAGCTCTACTTAAAATACAACTACAAAGTCTCATTAGTGTGCATGACTGTGGATTTCACCAGATTATGACCTCAATCTATTATTGACATGGTGCCTGTGGACATGAATGATTTAGTGTTACTAGATGACATTAATCAGCTTAGTAACAGTTGCCTGTAACTCCACCTTCAGTTGCGTTCTGAATTAAACTCCAGGGAGAAAAGGGGTTGGAAGAGTATGCAAGTAAGTGCTTGTGTCTCCCAAGTCCTTGGGAATGAACCCACTGAACTCCCAAAGGTGTTTGGGACCACAAAATCAACTCTCCCATCTAGTGGCCAAAATCTGTCATCGCTTCTGAAATCTCTGAAATGGAAATGGTAGGGTTTAAACAAGGCAACATGAGTAAATCTGTTGGTTTGTGTGGTAAAATGGGAGTGAGAGATCTACACAGAGGTGGATCTCCTCATCCTGGACTGCCCTGCTACACATGTAAACCTCATTTATGACTGTAGCAGTGAACAGTGGAGATAAACATGCATGGTTTGTAGAAGAAATTTTGATTTATTGTTGTTGTGAAAATGAAAATCTAAATAGGCAGATAACAATGAGACAATGAGTTTTCATTACATAATCAAACCATGATTTCTTGGTTAAGCTCACTGCCCCAAACTAAAATAGTTGCTTAACGTACTTGTTGTGAACATGTGCAATTTATAAACCATAAAATTGATCGTATAGCTCAGAAAGAGCAACTTATGACTACAGTGTTCCCATTTCTGGCATCTTAAAACACAACAAAACCTTTAGATAAAAACTATTCAGTTCAGTTGTTGGAAGACTTGCAAAATTATAAAGCTATGAAATGGAGGAACAGCAAATGCATGACCACTTTCAGTAACAAGTCACTGAACGGGCACATATTGAATGGTAGTTACCTAAAATCATTTCTTAAGACCACAGAAGCTAAGAAATTAATATGTTAAAACAAAGATAAAATATAAATGATAAAATAAAACCTATGATTTAAAAAAAACAAAAAAAACAACCAACACCCTACAATTTTTGACCTATGGTTAACCTATTTGATTTTGAAGCTTTGCTTAAACACTAAACTAGAGTTTTACATTTAATGTATTCCTCTAATGTTTCAGATGAGGGAAAACAAATGTGCACAGTGCCAATAAGGGCTAACTACGCTCACAGCAGAACTCCTTAGTCAACTGTGGTACGTGAACATTGATTTCTAGAAATCCTCTAACACAACAGCATACGTCTGGCTTACTCATCAGCATCTGCGAACTGGTCTTGCTCAGTGGGAATGCTGTAGCTGAACCATTGCATAGGGCGTGGGTGGTGTCGAGCTGGGCTGTAATTGGCTGTCACCGGCAGGTCAACTGCAACTGTGTCCCTTTCTTTAAGCGTCAAATCCCGCAGAGCAAAATGGAGCACATCTTCTGGACCTGGAGGAGGCAAAGAACACAATTAAAACATTTGCACATGACCCAACTCTGAAAAACAGCTTTGAACCCCAGCCTGAGCAGCAATAGCTTGTAGTGAGACAAACCTTGAAGCCTAACCTTCAAGATGAAATTGACCATTAGCATACTTGCTCATAGCATTTTTAAGCTCAAATCTAACTCATTTTGTCCAGATACAAGGCGGTAAGTTCAACTTGGTTCCAGCAGATTGAGACATAAACGTCAGCTTCCAGCAGTCGAAAAACAATGCCTTAAGACTGAAAATGTATATATACTGACGAGCATTATGTATTTCAGGCATTTTGTGTAGGCTAGTATCAATCCAGAGCTGTGGAGGAATAAATGTTTTTGTCTTTACCATACGGTAAAAAAGCCATTTTTTCCCAGTCAGTCAGTGTGACCTCTTTGATCTCATTCTCCCAGTCTTCCTCCTCTTTCGGTGGGACCAGTGGGGGTGTCGAGTTCTCCAGACAGGCGGCCTCAGTGCCTCTATAAAAAGATTGTAGAATGCTTAAGTAAGTTTGAGACCTATCAGTCAGGCAAATTTCTTCTTTGCCTAGATACCAAGGAAAATCAGGAAAATCTTTATCCGACACTGTAGTTGTTTCTTGTCAATCCATGTTCATTAACTATTTCGTCAGGGAGCAGTGGGAGCTATTACCGGGACAGTTCTACATTTTTAGGAAAACATTTATTTGCTAAAAACATTGAGGAAGTATCTTTTATTCTACATCACGCTAACGCATTTTTCTGTAGCCTTTCCAATGGAACAGATATATTTCCATTTTAACCAATACAATTGTATACAACAGCTCACACTAAAGTCATATAGGGAAAATTGAAAGGTGTGAGTGAGTGTGCATGAATTAATTTTGGACCTCATGATTTTATTCAAAGCAGCTGTAAGGTTGGTGGCGCACCTCTTCTTACGTCTGAATATCTTTCTTCTTCTCTGTTTCTTTGCTGTTGCTGACGGGCTGGGCTCTGGTGCCATTTGGTCAGAATTACGGGGCAAATCAACAGTGTCTAGACTGGTGGCACAATTCACTGAGATCCCACCTGGAAAGCCAGCACTGCAGACCCGGCCATCTGCTGAGGCATCGCCGACAACTGAAATCGTGCTTCCTTGTTTCCTGAATGTCCTCTGGGGTGCTCTTTTCCAACTCTTGCCCTTGTACCCATGGTTAATATAACCATTAACCATGCATTGTGATTTGGTACCATTCAGTGTGCCAGCTGGTGTGTTCTCACTCGTTCTAGTGTCAGCGGCTGGGCAGCCATTGTGAACAACGGCTCCATTAACCAAACCTGTGCCTGGGACCTGCCTGCTGACCTGACCATTGGCTTTACAGGTTCTGCGACTCATTCCTCTTCTTCGACCCTCATTGTTCATACCATTCTGAGGCATTGCGTCACCTGTATGGTTGGAGGGCTTGATGTAAGTGCAAAGAATTAAAGAAAACAAAACTCGATAATAATAAAAAGATTTTTACAGTGGAACAGTACACACACACACATATATATATATATATACACACACACACACACACAGTGGGTACGGAAAGTATTCAGACCCCTTTAAATTTTTCACTCTTTGTTTCATTGCAGCCAGTTTCCAAAAATCAAAAAAGTTCATTTTATTTCTCAGTAATGTACACTCAGCACCCCATCTTGACAGAAAAAAAACAGAAATGTAGAAATTTTTGCAAATTTATTAAAAAAGAAAAACTGAAATATCACATGGTCATAAGTATTCAGACCCTTTGCTCAGTATTTAGTAGAAGCACCCTTTTGATCTAATACAGCCATGAGTCGTTTTGGGAAAGATGCAACAAGTTTTTCACATCTGGATTTGGGTATCCTCTGCCATTCCTCCTTGCAGATCCTCTCCAGTTCTGTCAGGTTGGATGGTAAACGTTGGTGGACAGCCATTTTCAGGTCTCTCCAGAGATGCTCAATTGGGTTTAAGTCAGGGCTCTGGCTGGGCCATTCAAGAACAGCCACGGAGTTGTTGTGAAGCCACTCCTTCGTTATTTTAGCGGTGTGCTTAGGGTCA
>NC_060153.1:16376316-16381978 GCF_021292245.1 Micropterus dolomieu | reverse complement strand
AATGAACTTTTTTGATTTTTGGAAAATGGCTGCAATGAAACAAAGAGTGAAAAATTTAAAGGGGTCTGAATACTTTCCGTACCCACTGTGTATATATACACACACACACACACACACACACACACACACACACACACACACATATATATATATTCAATCAGAGAGGCCTGCACAGCACATCCTGGTTGTGCTGGTCAAAAATAATAAATCCAAATAATAATAAAACCAGTAAATGTATCTTTCACACTAGAATATCTTAAAATATAATGCAATGTACTAGTGTGAAATGCAATATGTATTATGTATACATGTACTACACATTTCTTTAACATACACTGTAAATGTGTTTTTGATGCACTTGCAAGGCTATAGTCAACGGAGAAGCAAGGTGGGAGGAATTATTTTGTGCTTCCAGGGTTATGGAAGTAAGAGTCTTGTTTATTTTCTGCATCGACTTGAATGACATGAATTTTTGATGGCTAGCAGTTATTGCCAGTGCTTGGATGGGCTATGCTTCATGGAAACCTGTTAATACACAGTTTAAAATCATTTGGATTATGAGTTGCGCCTCTGCTTGACTTCTTGAGAGCAACAGTGGCTAAGGCTCACGGGTATGTAGTATTTAAGCCATTCACCAAACCAAACTGAAAAAAAACACAATTTCTCAGAAACTGTATAGAAATAATTAGAAAAACTACTGGCCACACCATAAACCTATAGTAGAACTCATCCAACAGACTTGCATGTCTTCATATTGAGGAACACTGAGGATAGAAAACCCAAATGGGAATTACAGTAACATTATTCCTCCCTTTTTACTAAGCAGAGTACATTTACTGCGCCCAGATCGATTTTGAATGAATATCTTCTTGGCCATTTTTTTCAAGTTTTGAGACTTAGCTGCCTCTATTTATAAAATGAAGTCTGGTAAAATGTTTCTTTAGGCAGCAGCTTTATAATGATAAATTGACTTAATTGTGAAGCTGACCCTGAAGCAGCATGGTATGACTAATGTTAACGGTACTATATTAATGATATCACTCTTAGCTAACCTTTTCTAGAAGCTATTAATTTGATCTTTAGTCACATTTTTTTGAGGATCTTTTTCACTCTTGGTCCTTCAGTTACTGGGATTCAAAAATTAGGACACCGTCTTGTTTGATAGTAAGCCATGTTCCCTTCAAACACACTTTGTAACGTTTACAGCTATAACGTTACTAGTAGTAACATTATAGTACATTCAAGGACTCTTTCCAACTCAGATGAAAGCTATCACTTTGGCTCTGTGCTGTGTTTATATAAAGTTAATGCTAACAGCTAGGTACCTGCTGCGGCAGGCTAAAGTCCCCCATTAGCTAGCATTGTGATTGACCCGCTAACTGTTAACCGTTGTGTCGCCTGTTGACAGGTAATGGGCTTTAACACAAATTACAGTTTACGGCACAGATAAAGGAAACTCTCAATGAAGCAACCAAACCAGTAATTTAAATCCTAAATCAATTCAGTTTAATTTAGCTAAGTTAAGTCTTACCTGTAACGTTACCGTGGACTGCAGCAAACATCCACCCGTGTAGCGCACACCAAGCGGCCCATCAAGATTGTGGGGATGGGACATAGGAATGGGTGGCGCCGGAACATAAATAAACATGACATTGTTATATATGATTTGGCAAGATATGTTTTCATACAAAAATGGCGTCATAGGAATACCCCAACGCAAACACACAGTCTGTTTAGAGAAGTAATCATAATTTTGCTAACACCATTTAGCCTTAAAAGGCATGTTGATGATCCAACAGTGACCCCCAGCGACAGAAAAGTAACTTCTCAGACAACTCCTGCTACATGTCCTATGGCCATTTTGATGGACAGTCTATGGACACGACCCAGTTCTCATAAACACTAAATTTGCTCCAAATCAGTTATGTCGCTGCAGACAGGTTTTAAAAGCCATTTGGAAAGTCTCCCGAATTAAATACCAGCTTTCAATTAACAGTGTCTTCCAGCTGTGGGGCCTGCTCATCATGCCATCTCTCAAAGTCCCTGTAACTTGCCAAAATAACAAAAAACACTAGGTGGCACTTAATCTCTTTGCCACATCATAGTATTAAAAATATTACCTTGACATGACCCTGCTTGAATCATATTTTCCCAATGGCATTAACTGACACAATAATGAGAATATGCAAAGCCAATGGGGTGAGCACGAAAATGACTATTGAGTACTGTTAAATTCGTCCTAATCACTGAAAGAAAGAAGAAGAGAAATGCGCGCGCACACACACACACACACACACCAGTCATGTAAGTGGATAAAAAATGGTTATTTTAATGCCGTGTTAAATGTTTTTTTTTATTGACAGCAAAGTATGTACAACATAATGACATCAGCAGTGTACATGGTAGGCATACAATAAGTGGTTTCATGTTAAGAAGAAATTATAGCATGGAAATGGAAGTGAGGAGAAATAAACAGAGTTTGAAATAATAGAAATTTCATGAGACAGCAGCACTGCCAAAGCCATTTTTATTGCTATTTAAAGTGACTATATCATATTGGATAGCCCTAATAATTCAATAAATGTAAAATTTAAAAGCTACAAGAAATGAGTTTGAGACAAAATTTTACAGCTTAATGTACTGATTTAAAAAAAATCTAGAATGGCACGAGCAGATCTAGAGTGAAAAGATTTGTGAAGCAGAACATGACACAAATCAGCAGGTATTTGTAAATAAGTTAATATTGCTCACAATGCTCACAATTTAGTTTAAGGTAGGAAGACAGTTTACAACATATAAAAAGCCAGTTTAAAGCAATAGACACTAACAATTGAGAAATGCAATAAAACGTCCCTCAATGCATTAAAAAATCATTACGTTGACAAAATGTTCCCAAAATGCTGACCTGTCCTGCGTACCATACAAAGCATTGTGCTATTCTGCTTTTCTAATAGGACACCTAACCAATCACAAGTTCTTTCTTGATAAAACAGTATAAAATCGTTATCATAGTATCAATCTGAAAAAGAGTGGTGAGTGGCACATGAATACAAATCATCACTGTATAATTACAACATTTACAAGTCAAGAAAATGTCAGACATAGAATGTAGCTTCAAAAAACTACGTAAATCTATAGCAACGTCATCTTGAAAAATGTCCTCAAAAGGCACAGACAGAAGAAAAGGTGAACCATGCAAAAGGAAAAAAAGTGTTTTTGTTTTGTTTTGTTTTTGTGCAAGGAAGCAAAACTCAAGTTTAGAATAATTACATAATACAGCAGATTGTTTCCTATCTCCAAACAATCCCCTCTTCATTACAGTACTCAATACTGTGTGCATGTGGATTACAATGTATCTTTTACCAATTACAGGGATTTTAAGTCAAAAGGCCTTTTTTGGCCACACAGAAAGGGAAATATCCAGTTGTACATTCATGTTATTTACAGTATTAGAGAGTTTCAGAGGGCTTTAAAAACAATCTACAAACTGTAGGTTTCAATGAGATTGCTAATCCAGTCTTTTGTCCCAAAAAGTGAGTCTCCTGTGCATGCTCACCTACAATATTTGAGTTGATTTCACTGAGCATAGAGAGACGATTCAGTAAACCATGTTACAATGGCTACCAGTCACACCCACATAAATCCACCACACACCCTGTACATTCATATCCGTACATTTCTGTGCAACATCATTGAGTCTATTGCGAGCAATGGTGTAACTTTTCGAACATGGCTAGCAAATAGCAGCCATGAAAGTTACAGTTTAAAGACACTCCTTGGTTGCAGCTTCTGCTCAATAAAGTGATGCTCTACTACTCATCTGAACCAACTAAGGGCCACTTCTCAGTGAAAAAGCTTCACTTTTGGACTGATTGACACAGTTGCAAGGTTACTGGAAGACATGTTCTCAAGAATAAACATAAAACGCAAAAATCTTCACCTTCAATTAGCCATCACCGACTTCACTAAAACCCTGCTTTGCTAGCAAACATGGTCCATCATCTGACTCCCTACCTCTTGATGCTTTTCTTTTTCTTTCTTAAAATCTTCATCCCCCCTTATAGATACAGGGACTCTCACTGTTTTCTTTCTCTGACCACTTTTGCCACTTTTCTCTATCTTCTCTTAAAGTGTGCCAGTCCAAATACATCAACATGCATGCCTCAGAGAACAAAACATGGGCCGGCAGCACTCGATTGGTCCGCCTTCATGCCTCTGAGAGTCAGGTTTACAGTCTGTCTGCCAACTTGTTTGTCTGTCTCACAACTGTTTCTCTCTACATCATACCAAACTGTCTGTCTGTGGATATTACAGCGAGTGTTATACCAGGATACAGTACAACAAATGTTAGGTTTATTACATTGTCCCAGTTTTTATACCAAGGTACATTATGCCCAGTGAACAACAGTGAGCGACTCTGTCGATCCTTGAAGCATGTAGAGTGCAGGATATTCCTGCAAATAAATCACCAGTTCAAAGTTGTGACAGTAATTACAGTTCACAGCATAGACAACAAATAAAAACAGAGCAAAGGGTAGATCAAGTTGTCACAGTAGTATGACTTACAGTCAGACTCAGAGAGAAATCACTGGTTGAGAAAACTCCCTTTAGTTCAGCACAGAATCCTTTTCTTCTCTGAAAGAGAAGTTCATTTCCCACCACAAACAGCAGGGGGCGATGCATGTCTATTTATATGTTCCAGTTTCTAGGACTGCCTCTGGTTCTCTCTGCTTTCCTGTACAGAGTCCTGACTCAGGTTGCAGGTTCAGATCAAACAACTGGAATGATCCTCATTCTCCTGAGACCGGGAACAATTCTCATTCCAGCTGAGTCACTGCTAGTTCTTGATCTCCAGGATGGAAGGGTTGTGGTCCAAGATGGACAGGATGATTTTGTCCATGTACTGACGCAGACGCAAGTTAATTTCTTCCTGCTCCTTCAGGGCTTCCATTAACTGGGGAGAGAGAAGTATGTCAAACTTACATATGTCAATTTAATTTCAGTTTATCACCAAGGTAAAGTATTTTAACGCAAGAGTTTCTTAGTTTTACTCTGGGACTGTTGTTACAGCTAAAATATTCTGCACTTCCCATTGGCTTCATACAAATTCTTTCTTATGGGTAGGCTAGACTCCTTAATCACCTAATTGTTTAAACTCTAATGCTGCTATAGGTACAGATTTTATATTAAGCATGCATAGCTTTTTTCCTTAGCATTTTTTTGGTGTCTATGTGTGAGATACAGTGGGTACGGAAAGTATTCAGACCCCCTTAAATTTTTCACTCTTTGTTTCATTGCAGCCATTTTCCAAAAATCAAAAAAGTTCATTTTATTTCTCAGTAATGTACACTCAGCATCCCATCTTGACAGAAAAAAACAGAAATGTAGAAATTTATGCAAATTTATTAAAAAAGAAAAACTGAAATATCACATGGTCATAAGTATTCAGACCCTTTGCCGTGACACTCCTATTTAACTCAGGTGCTGTCTATTTCTTCTGATCATCCTTGAGATGGTTCTACACCTTCATTTGAGTCCAGCTGTGTTTGATTATACTGATTGGACTTGATTAGGAAAGCCACACACCTGTCTGTATAAGACCTTACAGCTCACAGTGCATGTCAGAGCAAATGAGAATCATGAGGTCAAAGGAACTGCCTGA
>NC_060153.1:16365466-16376216 GCF_021292245.1 Micropterus dolomieu | reverse complement strand
GACAATGACCCTAAGCACACCGCTAAAATAACGAAGGAGTGGCTTCACAACAACTCCGTGGCTGTTCTTGAATGGCCCAGCCAGAGCCCTGACTTAAACCCAATTGAGCATCTCTGGAGAGACCTGAAAATGGCTGTCCACCAACGTTTACCATCCAACCTGACAGAACTGGAGAGGATCTGCAAGGAGGAATGGCAGAGGATACCCAAATCCAGATGTGAAAAACTTGTTGCATCTTTCCCAAAACGACTCATGGCTGTATTAGATCAAAAGGGTGCTTCTACTAAATACTGAGCAAAGGGTCTGAATACTTATGACCATGTGATATTTCAGTTTTTCTTTTTTAATAAATTTGCAAAAATTTCTACATTTCTGTTTTTTTCTGCCAAGATGGGGTGCTGAGTGTACATTACTGAGAAATAAAATGAACTTTTTTGATTTTTGGAAAATGGCTGCAATGAAACAAAGAGTGAAAAATTTAAAGGGGTCTGAATACTTTCCGTACCCACTGTACAGCCATGGAGGTGATCTGCATATTGCATATTCCATTCAAATCTAAAACACTGAAATGTGTAGAACGCTGCTCTTCTGTGGTATGTCCTAGAAATACAGTTATACTCAAACTGATGCATGTGAGGCACCTATAAACTTGTTCGGATGTAATTAATTTAAGAAGCTCTGTGGTTTGGAGAACAGTCAACAACGACAATACAGAGTTGTTCAAGACTAAAATATGCTTTCTGATAAAGTAATCTGTGTCTTGTCCTGAATTTACCTGGTCTCTGGAGGCATTCTCTATCTCGGCGGCTAGAGACTGGGCCTTGGTCTGTGTGGCAAACAGGGTCTTGGCTTCATGTAGACTGAGGCTGAGGATCTGACCGTTAAGCTCATCGTTCTGCTCCCTCAGCTTCTGGTTCTCCTAAAATACAGAATCAGGGTGGGAGGTAGAAGAGGGAGAGATAGGAAGCGAAAGAGATAAGTATCTCAACTACGCAGTGCATCAGGAGTGATGATGCTATTTAGATTTTTTTTAAAAGCCTCACTCAACCCATACGACAAAACAAAGCAGCAAACACAGAAATGCACTATTTTGGCAACACCTACGGGACATAACATGGGTTATGTGTGTTACAGAACAAACTGCTCCCCTGCTTTGTCTGGTGTGTTATGAAAGCTCCAGGATTAAGTTGCCTTTTGAGTGCTGACATGAGGTCAGTTTGCTTTTCCCTTGCTCTATCCTTAACCGTTAGTGAGGGAATTGCAGCGCTGACCCCAACTCAGCTCGGGCAAGTCCGCTCTACTCCATTGTGATTAGTGGTTAATTGGGAGGTCAAAGGTCACAGAAGCAATTTTACCATCAGACCAGGACGGAGCCGAGCCCCAGACAACACCAGGTGCTGGAATTCAGGGGGAAGAAAGTCCTGGGACACAAATCGCTGGACACACACATACAGACATTTAAAGAGGTGCACAGGCAGGTATAAGATTGAGCTTATCCTCATGGATGTTACAGCGCAGTTTCTCTAAAATTAGGGCTCTTACCCACACACAGGTACATAATTTGTTCAACAACGGACAATCAAACTGAATTGTTCCAAGTAGCTCAGGTTAAGAAGTTGATATATTGACAGAGAAATTATTTGCGGTATAAAACTGTTCCCATTCATGCTTGCGTGCACTTAGTGGCAAGTTTGATCTCAAGCAAAAGGAGGACACGGTAATTATCTGATGAGATACACATGCTGTACGATTCAGCAATTCTAACTGACTGGCTATGCATCACTTACAAAATTACTTCACACTGTTGGCGTAAAAACTCTGATGCTTCATTTCTAATGCATATCAACACAGCATCATGAGAATGAGTCAGACACAGACTTCTATACAACTTCAACGAGCGTTAACATCTACTTTTACTAGTCTTATGAGAGACGACATCTGAGGAAGATTATCATCTACTCCCTTATTTCTGCTGTTTACTCTGCACCTGGTCTGTACACTTTGCAGGACTGGAAACAGTAACTTGACATTTGAGTCTCTAACTGTGGCAGGCAGATACCTAGAGGCAAAACTTTCAATGCCAATACTGAAAATAAAGAACAAAGAAAAACATAGAGACAACATGTACTCTGCAGCTGGTATTTTCAGAAATTGTGACGGATCTAAGTTAAGCTCCACTGGACTCCACAAATCTATTACTAAACAATCAATACAACATGTAGAGGAAAGTGCAGCTTTTAAAGGGGATTTTAAGGGAATGACAGGAGCCAATGAGATTGACTGTGATCGTTACTACCACCTAAGCCCATTGGTAATGTATAATAATATATATTTCAATGTGTGCCCTAGGTCCACCTAGCATCTGCAGTCATGACAATAATAACGCTGTCATGTTCCTCTGGCAGTACAAAAAACAATTTATGGTGTTACATGGAAATTGTTATACTCCTGTAAGAGAATGTTTGAGTGCATTGAGTTCTGCAGGGATATATATATATATGTACTGCATCATCTGAAAGCATCTGAATCATCGTACAGGTACATCCACCCAGGAGCTTTAGAACTGGTTATAATATAAGAAATGTAAATGTATTGTGTTGCTTCATCGCAACTGTGCCATTTCACAAATAAAAGATGGCTGGACAAAATTACAAGGCTGGGTATTTGGCCATTGAAATAATGCAGGGATTAGCTGAATTTGCATTATGATGATTACAAAATTGCAAATTCCCTAAGGGACTGACAGAGAGGCAGTACTGTACTCCATCAAAAATGCATCAAATTGAGACACAGTTTCGAAATCAAGGATAGGAATTGTCATTTGTTCAATGTTTGAAGAAAAACTAAGCAGCATTCAACCTGTGAGGGTATTATTAATTATGTAGCTTGCTTAGAAACTTAGCACCTCTGTGCATCATGTACTCTTCATTACATCCAAAGCATTATCTTCTAACAACAGCACTGCAATTCCAGTTCGCTATGATTGTCCTCAGATGGAGTTTTATGTTTAGATCTTTTTAATAACCTTTCTTTCTTTATATATGACAGCCTTCCTGGAGACTAGCAGTTGTGCAAACACCAACAGATTTTAGAAAGCTGAACTTTATGATTATCTCCGCATCTTAAAGCACACTCGGTAGCTATGCACATAGCTAACTATGCACAACAAAGACATTTGAACAGAGCCTTTCATCGTTACCTGCTTGAGCCTCTTGACCTCATGCTCTAGCTCCACCTCCCTGGTCCTGCTGTTGAAGTCTGCCAGCCCAGAGGAAGAGCTGCGACTGCGGCCAGGCCTCTCTGTCTCCAGCTTGAAAAGCTGCAAATGCTCCAGCTCTCGACGCAGGTCCTCTATCAGCTATACACAGACAAAGGATAGATGAACAATGTTATATAATGCCAGTGCAGTATTTTGTAGGTGGATGAGCCAGCATGATTGCAGTGAGAGAGAGAAGAGTGAAAGAGAGGAAAGGGCATGACCAGAAGAGCAAACAACCCACATGCGTGTGTCTGACTGCATAAAATAGTCCCTCCCACCTCCTGCATGTCATCCTTTTCTTTCTGGAACTGGTGTCTGTTCTGTCTCAGTTTGTCCATCATTTTTCTATAGAGGTCCATCTCATCCTTCAGGCGCAAACTGGTGTCCTCCAGTTTGTCTGTCATCCTTTGTTTCTCCTGAAGAAGGACAGATATACACACATATTTATAGTTTGTAGTTTGTTTTTTGTTAACCATTCCGTTCAGTTATTGGAAATCCGGCATTCCCATTTAAAGTATGCAATTATTAAATTATTAAATTTTGAAAACCCAAAAAGACATACACACATACTGTATCTACATTGATACTTTTGTACATATACACAGGTTTCTGGAATCAAAGGTATTTGGGGTGCATTCATTCAAGAAAATCCCACATACACGTCTTTCCATATGGAGTTTGGATGGATGTTTTCCATTTTCTGTGACACTACACTGTCCTACATTCTTATTTTCGGTGAGTTAGTGTTGATAACTATCTGGTTAGGTGTCATTTACTGTACATGGGTACTGTCTCAACACTCAAAGGTTGTTTCTAACACCTTATCTTCATCACCTTAAATAAACTTACTGGGTCAGGTAACCAGCTGCTTCAGATCAGCCCAAAACAAAATGCTTCCTTGATGCTGACATTAGTGATGTGCGGATCAAGCCAAGAGTATCGATATTTCTGATACCAACGTTTCCTGCTCTAGGATTGATATTCATATAAAAGGATCGATATCTAAACTCAGTCATTTGGAGTGAGTGTGTGTTTTATCATAAGTATCTTACTGTCACCAGGATGGTCTAATTATACTCTGTTGATAGGAACTACATTTCCTTCCGCCTGTCAAAGTCATGCTTGTGCTACAACTCTGTGACGGAGCTTCTTTGAAGTGAGCTGCTGCAGCCCTTTACATTTCCCCGATTGAATACTGACTCTGGCTGGCTGTAAAAACAGTCACGTCTGGCTGTATTTTAGCTGTGAAGGTAGTAATGTTGCTCGGTGTGATGTGTGTGCAAGGACAGTGAAATACTTTGGCAACACCGCAAACTCCCCTAAACATCTGAGATTAAGTCTGTCACATTTAATAGGATAATGTTATGAAGCAGCAGTTCTGAGCAGGATATTTTTATTATAATTAAAGAATACAACAGTAGTTTGATGTCTTGTCATTATGCAGCTATTATTTTGAATAGGTAAGGCTACAGCCTACTCCTTATTTCTCTCATAAATACAGAAACGGGAGGGGGGAGGTCACATTAAACTAGAAATAAAATATGTAAAAAGTATTGATATCAGCAATACCAGCCTGGGTATTACTTGATATTGAATCGGATAGGAATTAAGTGGTATCGCACATCACTAGCTGACATATTTAAGCTAGAAATTGGAGAATTTAGAGTGTTTGAGGCTCTGCAATATAGTGCTCACTTCTATAATCATATCCACCACAGTTGAGATGCGATGCGACCTGAAAAGAAATAGCCAAATATAAAATATATTTAGCCTAATGTTGACTTTTTATTTCATGGGATACACAAACACAAGTCTCCTGATTCAAAGGTCCTGGCCCTCCTTTTACCCCAACCATGTTCTCACTGAGTCTTTTCTGTTAAATATCATATACCTGCCTTTACCACCACAAAATGTCGTTACAGGGCTTCCCCCACTGCGTTGACCTATGACGCAATAGTGATCCCTAGTGCGTTACAAACGCCGATAGGCCTTGACCATGTGACAAGTCGAGGAGTGAGAACGGGTTGTAGGCATGGTGTTAACTAGAAGATAGCCAGGAGGAGTTTAGCTCACCTTAATATGACATCAGCTACCCTAAAAGCATGATTTGTGATATTTTGGGGGGTCTCTAAAACATTCACAGCATGCTTTAGCTATTAATTTCTGTATCATCAAGGATCTTGCGTAAAATCAGAAGTGTCAGACTTCATCCAGCCAGAGGGAACGAACACCGACCGTCAGCAGCGGGCCGGTCGCTCCGCGATCTTCTGTCCCTGTACGCTCCACTGCCCTACTCCCTCTCCGGTAGGGATTGTGTCGCTATTGATTGATCCCTCTGGCTGGATGAATATTAGGCATGATCCATGTTCTACTGCAGCTGGGAGCTCTCTGCATCGCCACGCAACTATCTAAATTCTTCCCTCTCACGGAGAAAAAGAAAGGTCAGGTTGCAAACACAGTCGCAGTTGTTGTGTGATGTGTTGTAGCAAAATGGCTACATATGATAATAATAATAGGCTAACTATAATTATAATAATAATAAAAAGACAAACATGCCTGAGCTCCTTTGTTTTCAGTTAAGGGTTTAAAACAGAAAAACAAAACAGACCTGTTTTTTTGTTTACCGTTTTTCCATTTTTCCGTTTTGGTTTTAAAACAGAAAAAACAAAAAAGAAATAATGAAAGAACCATACACTGATTTTTACTCCACACATTCTTCTTTCTAGTCAAATTCCGGCGCCAACATTACCCAAAAATCAACTCCACCTCCAACAGTTCGGTTGAAGATCTAGGTGCGTTATACTAGCTAGTAATGTAGCTTCTAGCTACAAGCCTCAAGCAGAGATTTATTTCTAACCACCATATTTTTACATTTCCAAACTTGTAGTGTGCCTCAAGTGACGTCACTGGATGCAATGTATGAGATTTGAGACTCTTTATAAAACTTTTTTCACTAACATAGAAGTACTTTTGAAGACCTGTAAACAGAATTAGACAGAATAAAGAAAGGACAAATAAGATAAAAGAATGCAAATGGTAAATATGGCTTACCTCATCCAGTTTCTCTGTCTGTGATTTGAGCCGGCACATGTTTTGGGCAATGTCAGTGTTCTCCTCCTCCAGCACCTTAACTCTAAAAAGGCAAAATCCGTTTACTTTTATATATAAGTTTGTTTCATAGTCAGCTAAGGCACCGATTTAAGCAAATGTCCACATTATGCTGTAGCTCCAGAGACTACTGACTATAACCCCTGGAGGAATCTCTGAGCTCTGTTTAGCATACAGTTTTATATTCAGCATTTTATCTTAACAGGCAGGCACGTCAGTGTCCATATCCTGATTGAGGGGTTTTAAATGTAACCCTGTTTAGTCTAGTTTTTTTACATTAAAAACCCTAACGTACAATGTTTCTCAGCATTAGATTATACACTTCAATGAATTCACGCAATGAATTCAAATAAATGTTTTTTATGCATTAGTATACTTGATTATTTTTGTGTTTCTAACCGATTGGTCAGCAGCTCTATCTGTGTGTTCTTGTCTCTCTCCATCTTGCTGTAGGCCTCTCTGTGTCGTTTTAGGGTCTCCTGCAGATTTTGTTCTGCACGCGTCTCCTGGTCTTTCAGCTGCTCCTCCAGTTCATGAACCCTGAGATGAAGAACACATCACACAAAATTAATTCAATACAGTATCATTACTGAGCTGAGTGTTGCGTTTTGAAACAGTGAATACTAAATCACTGTACTCTGTTGCATTATGTCTGCAAGATAAAAATAAATCTTGTAGTGTATTTCTGAAACCAAGTTTTCTGACTCTACCTGTGTACTAGTTGTGTGTTCTCCTGCTTCAGCTTGGACTTGAGATCGCCGTTCATCAGAATCTCATTCTCGAGTTCTGCCACTTTCTTCTCCAGAGAACTCACCTGATAGAAGCAGAGAAGTAGTTAAACATAGTTAAAATAGACGATTACATTCAGGGATCTACGATGATGTATGCTCAAAAATGCTGTATGAAAATGGGGAAATATTCCTCAACATAACAACAATATCATATCAGGTGAAACTAAAGTGAGTCAGATGCTAGATTCATAATGTTTATACATAATGCACTAAACAACAACACTTTAACATACTTCCTAAAAGTAACTTAGCAATTCCCAAGGTTTTAAAGCCTTGAAAATAATGAACCTATTCCTTGAATTTGCAGACGCAAGAGGAATCCTGACAGGGCTCCTGTGATTTAGCATTCTTAACTTAAGCTGTGCATCCACCTGGAACAACTCTCCACTCTCTGTGATTTTAGAGCATAAAAAATGCTGAAGGTGAGGTATATTAAAGCTTTCACGAGGTTTCAGTAGGCTTGCAATGAAAGAAAGGGTAATCACTACTTCCCACACGCATTTGTTCTGTACTTGAAAAAGTTTAGTTTAAATAAAATAAAGGTCGGTTGACACAGATCAACATAAGGACAAACAGACGCATTCATACCTTCTCATTGATGTCAATATCACAGGAGTCGATGCTGTCTCGGAAAAGGTCTTCTGTACTGCCGTTACTGCTGCTTAAGTTGCTGTTGTGAAGCAGCTGCCTGCTCAAACACACAGAGACACACAAACGTACAGAATCTGCCAGGAATAGATCCAGGTAGGCACCAGCTGGTTCTGAGTGCGTTTGCATATGTGTGTGTGTGTGTGTGTGTGTGTGTGTGTGTGTGTGTGTGTGTGGGAGACAGTAAAAAAGTAAGACAGAGAGGAAGTGTGCTCCATCCTGCAGTGATGCTGCTGTAAGATAGCATACTGTAGATGATACAGGACTATAAGGACAGTGCCAAGCAGAGAAGCTGGTGCAAACAGAATTACTGTAAAATTAGTACACACACACACAAACACACGCACACAAGTGTTTATAGATCACACAATCAAGTGTGACATTGATGCTGTGATGTAACTACAGCTGTCCCCTTTTACACTGATGTAATAACTTGAGAACAGCAAGCACTGATCCATTACTGAGATTGGCAATATGGAGAGGAGAAAGGAGGAGAGGGAAGGATAAGAGAGCAGAGGTGAGGAGAAGAGAGGAGAGAAGATAATAGACTAGGAGAGGAGGAAGAGAAGAGAGAGAAGATACATTTAAAAAAGAGGAAACAGAAAGGAGAAAGAACAGATAAAGAGAGCAAAAAAGTGAAATACGTAATCAAACCAGATAGTGAGGACAGTAGAAGGAAGAGGGGGAGGGTGCCAAACCTCATATTGAATACATAGATCAGGTCTGACAGGCCATTTTCACTCTGTCACTGTAACTCAGCAACTGTGGATGGAAATAGGACTAAAGCCTAGATACAAAACATTTCACCCAGTACAGACCAACCAGCCATGAAGAGGGATACACGGCTGCCACTGAAAAATCTGATGTCCAAACTTTTTTTGTCAAATCAAAAACAAAAGATTTAACAGATCAGATTATTTCCATCCAGACCTCCTGTATTTTCTCTCAATAACCGGTTAGTAATTAACTGGCTTTTAGAGCACAATGGTCGGGCAGCTGATAAGGAAGCAGTTATTAATCTTGCTGTGTGTGTGTGTGTGTGTGTGTGTGTGTGTGTGTGTGTGTGTAACTATGCCAACAAACAGAGCAAACACGTGCAGCACAGACTATGTAATACATAAACACACAAGTGCACAAGTGAATGACCTTCCCAGTAGACACACACAGATGCACACTTGGACTCACACACACACACATACAGGTGAGTGGCCTACCTTCCAAAAGCAGTGCTGGAGATTTTCCTGTTGGGGCTCCAAAGGGAAAAACAAGACAGTGAATTGCCATGGATATGTCTAGACTTACATTTCAACAATGCACTAGAAATAACTTCTGATGGCAATTAAGATTTGGCGATTCCATGACATGTGTGAAAGAGAGAGAGAGAGAGAGAGAGAGAGAGAGAGAGAGAGAAACACTGAAGGACATGTCAATGATAATACAATTTCACTCCTGGTTCAGTGAGCGGGGGTTTCTGTCAGCTCAGCAACTGTCTCAAAGGGACAAAAGACCAAAGACTCTTTCAGTCTGACGTGTCTGTCTGTGCTGGGTTTCACATTGGATTAACAAAAATGTGCAAACACACTGGAGGGTCACACAAATGAGAGTTAGAGAGACAGGAGTAGACATAAAACTAACATTGTCATCAACTCCTGCTAAGGGTAAATTAATACAGAGCCATAGAATATACAGTATGAGAACTTTTATAAAACATCTATTCTGTGCAAATACAAAAACTATCAAGATGGAACCCATGTCAAATAGCTTTGAGCGTGTTTATATTTGTGTTTGCTAGGTCCGAGGGTTATTGGGGCTGAAGTCGACTATGTCATATACTATTCTCACTACATGAAAGATCAAACAGGATGTTTTCAAATTCACTCATTCTGGTTCAATAGTACCGTGAGCTAAGTCACATTCAAGATGCTCAAAAGAGATGTATCAGATTCAGTGCAGAAAGCAATTGTGGAAAACAGAGGAGTACAAAAACATAACTGACGAGGGTGTAAAAAGGCTTATCTTCCAGGAAGATCCTTTCAACATTTAGATAAAGCATAGTTTTACAGAGAATGTATAATCCTGAGTGACAAAACGATCCCTCTACAGCTAATGTTTCAGTTAACCTAATGTCCTCTGAAGACATCTAAGAGGCTTAACTGAATAGCAGAGTTGCTGCTTTCTTTTCAATCTCTGAACTTTTATCTACACAAAATGCGCACATTTATAATTAAACAACATTTCTGTGTAAAAGCTCTTTCATTTACTGGTGCTCTTATGTACAAAATAAACTTATTAAAATGCTTTGTGTTTTTACATTTACACGCTGTGTATTTTTGTGGTTGCGCTACAAGTCTTTAATCCTGGCACCACTGCTTCCTCCCATAAATTCAAAGTTATTCATCTACCTGACCTGCTACCCATGATTTTATATTTATACTCCCTCCTCCCCAAAATCAATTCCCTGCACCATTCTATGTGGATACAGACTGTCCACATCCTCTGAGCTCACTCCATTCAAAGTAATTTCTCCAACTGATTATTTCTTGTTCTTGCTCTTTCCACTAACTCTTTCTTTCTGCCCATCTCTGCTTCATTATTCATAAGGGGAAAGCATGTGTCTAATTAGGAGAGCCATGTTGGATTATAGAGCCATTTCTCCCTGGGGAGAAATCCTGCTGAGTCTGCAGAGAGTCCAAGTAACAAAGAAAAAAAGTGACTCCACAGTTCACACTATATTCAAAAACAATACTCTGAAACATTTAGTAGTCTCAGATAACTCCCTGTCTGTGTGTGTGCGCACTTGTGTTTGCCGGTGGACAGAAGAGCTGTTAATGGTCACTAGGATTAGGTTTCCAATAATAGATTCTCTATTACAATGGTTGATGAGGTAAGCACAGGAATGACTACCTTATATAACAATCAATTAGTGTGTGTGTGTGTGTGTGTG
>NC_060153.1:16355170-16365366 GCF_021292245.1 Micropterus dolomieu | reverse complement strand
ATCAACTCCTGCTAAGGGTAAATTAATACAGAGCCATAGAATATACAGTATGAGAACTTTTATAAAACATCTATTCTGTGCAAATACAAAAACTATCACTGTGGCACCCATGTCAAATAGCTTTGAGCGTGTTTATATTTGTGTTTGCTAGGTCCGAGGGTTATTGGGGCTGAAGTCGACTATGTCATATACTATTCTCACTACATGAAAGATCAAACAGGATGTTTTCAAATTCACTCATTCTGGTTCAATAGTACCGTGAGCTAAGTCACATTCAAGATGCTCAAAAGAGATGTATCAGATTCAGTGCAGAAAGCAATTGTGGAAAACAGAGGAGTACAAAAACATAACTGACGAGGGTGTAAAAAGGCTTATCTTCCAGGAAGATCCTTTCAACATTTAGATAAAGCATAGTTTTACAGAGAATGTATAATCCTGAGTGACAAAACGATCCCTCTACAGCTAATGTTTCAGTTAACCTAATGTCCTCTGAAGACATCTAAGAGGCTTAACTGAATAGCAGAGTTGCTGCTTTCTTTTCAATCTCTGAACTTTTATCTACACAAAATGCGCACATTTATAATTAAACAACATTTCTGTGTAAAAGCTCTTTCATTTACTGGTGCTCTTATGTACAAAATAAACTTATTAAAATGCTTTGTGTTTTTACATTTACACGCTGTGTATTTTTGTGGTTGCGCTACAAGTCTTTAATCCTGGCACCACTGCTTCCTCCCATAAATTCAAAGTTATTCATCTACCTGACCTGCTACCCATGATTTTATATTTATACTCCCTCCTCCCCAAAATCAATTCCCTGCACCATTCTATGTGGATACAGACTGTCCACATCCTCTGAGCTCACTCCATTCAAAGTAATTTCTCCAACTGATTATTTCTTGTTCTTGCTCTTTCCACTAACTCTTTCTTTCTGCCCATCTCTGCTTCATTATTCATAAGGGGAAAGCATGTGTCTAATTAGGAGAGCCATGTTGGATTATAGAGCCATTTCTCCCTGGGGAGAAATCCTGCTGAGTCTGCAGAGAGTCCAAGTAACAAAGAAAAAAAGTGACTCCACAGTTCACACTATATTCAAAAACAATACTCTGAAACATTTAGTAGTCTCAGATAACTCCCTGTCTGTGTGTGTGCGCACTTGTGTTTGCCGGTGGACAGAAGAGCTGTTAATGGTCACTAGGATTAGGTTTCCAATAATAGATTCTCTATTACAATGGTTGATGAGGTAAGCACAGGAATGACTACCTTATATAACAATCAATTAGTGTGTGTGTGTGTGTGTGTGCTTGTGTGTGTGCATGTTTGTTCATGCATAAAACAGGAGGAGGAACACTTTAAACGCCTCTGTAACAATATAACATCATTCTTATCACATTATACTAAGACCACAAAGCAAACAGTGAGTCAACCTCACCAGTTCGATGTGAGTGGACCTATACACTTCAAACCCCTCGGTGTGTATCCTGTACAATACACATAATAGCTGACAGCAATTGCTGTCTCACCTAAAAACAGTGTGGTGTGCAGCTCCTGTCAGGTATAATAAAGTTCTTGTCTTTTAATTTGCCATGGTTGTGTCTAAACATAACCTGCCAGAATAATTAATGCTAACCATGTGGAGTTACATTAAGATTAATTTGAATAAAAGTGGCAGGAAAACATGCAGTCAGCAAATACATAATGGTGATTTGTTTAGATTTTTCAGTCAGAATAAGTTTATGGTGGTCAGTGGGAAAGTTTGAGGGCAGGAAAGAGCTAAAAACTGTGTAAATATGTTGCAGCTCATAAAGACATTTTGAGGGATGTAAGTCTTACAATACTGTGCCATAGTGTGTTGTGTGTGTGTTTGTATCCCGATGTGTGTCCTACCTATTAGCCTTGAGGTTTTTCAGGCGAGCCTCCAGGTCATTTAGCAGGTTGACCTTTTTGCTGCACTGAGAACAGAAGACGTCCATCGGTTCACCAGTGTAATGCTGACGCACCTTACGAGGAGTTTGGCCCGCACTGTTAACACACACAGAGACACACACACGTTTAATCTGCAGATAAATTTAGAAGAACTCATTTTAAAATAACTGGTTTTGCTTTACTTGCGCATGTGTTAACATACAAACACAAATTGAGTGTGTAGAGAAATGAGGCTACCACATACATATACAACCACATAACCGGTGCCAATACACCTAGAACCCTAACCGTAATCCATTGGCTATGCACTAAATAACCTTAATAAATATTTTTTACTGAAACAGAGCAAAAGAGGTAATAAAGAGTGAAAGAAAAAAGTTCTAAATGTCTATGAGATGAACCATATCTTCTGGGACAGTATGTTGGGAAGGTGCTGACACTCAAAGCAAGGCAGCAAAACAATGACCTCATTACCAAACCTTTTACCAAAAGTCATAACGCATTGTCATTTCCAAGGTCTGACAACATGAAGAACCACTCCCAGATTTTGTTATAGTTTCACAAGTCAACACAGTTCACAGTTGAGTTTTAAAATTTGAACCTCAAACTCAAAAACTCAATAAGTCAACAGTTTTGGTTTAGGAGCCACTAAAATTAGTGAGTGTACCTTTAACCCACTTTGTACTGTAGTTATTCAAACTTCTTTCCCATGCTGAGTTGCCTAAGACTTCTTGTAAATCTGGGCCTCATTTTGAATTTAAATCTCCACGCCAACTCCATTTGGTGAGTTTTGTCTGCTTGGTATGCGTGGAAGGAGCATAGAGCAGTCTATCGGCCGGGAGACTTAATCCCATTAAACACAGGCCTTTGATGAATATTAATGTGGCCTTAAGGGCAAGAACTCCTAAGCTACATTTCTACAGTCAAAACTCAGAATAATATGAGTCAGGTAATGATGCTGGAGTTTGTGGAATGGAGCCTCAAGTCCATCATTTTTAATAGAGCTGAAGCTACAGAAACTAGCCACCTTTGAGAAATAACAAAGAAGCCTACGCACAAGTAAAATAATTATAATATATAATAATCTGCACAGTGGATCCCAGCCCCTGGTCTGCAGACTAGTGCTGGGCCACTAAACATTTGCTACTGGGCCTAGAGGAAATGCTGAGCAATAATTATATATCTTCATAGCTATTTGTAGGTTAATTACCTTAACCTTGCCACTCCCTGTCACACCCAAAACAACAGGACACTGATTTTGAACTGAAGTTGGTCATGAGTACACGACATAATCAATCCGTCATCACCCGCTTAGCTACACAATTAGTGTGTGCGGTGATTTGATTACTTTTGCTAAGCTAACATGGTTAAAAAGCAAAAACATCAAGAGTTTGAGAGAGAGTCTGACACAACTTGAGAGTTTCTTCGGAGGAGGTAGGGGAGAGACCTAAAATGCATGTTTTAATATCCAGATGTGTGCTTTTTATTGTGGTTGTGGCAATGTAAAAACCACTGCAGCAGCAGATCTTTTAAATGATCAGGGATTGCACAAGAATGACCTGATGTTATCTATTTGAGGCAATTGTTTCATAATCAAATTAGATGACAATGTTTCTTTGTCTAACTCTCTCTTACCTAGAGGGAACAGATGAGCCAAGGTCGGAGTATCCGTTGGTACGAGTCTCGTCGTCCGGGCAGGGGCTGCTGGGAGCGTAGTCTGGTTCCTCCCCTTCTCCGTAGTCCTCAAACTGCTCCTCGTTCAGAGAAGCTGAAGAACGCGTTGATAGGTCAGAGGTCACTGAGATACTGGTGTGACCACACCTGAGGAAAAAGAGTGTTATACTTACTTACACTCTGCATACATAATCCTTATTATCATTTTGGGTGGTGAACTAAAACAAAAAGTAATTTGTTTCAGATTCTGATTAAATGAATGAATGGTGAGCATAATCAATTGTGGACTAAAGGAAGTTTTAGAGACCATGAAGCAAACAGGGAAGCAGAAGTAAAAAAAAGTTGGGACTGTTCTTACTTGTCCCCAGGGAAAAAGAGATCCCCCAGCGATTCCTCCTTGTCCCCTGGTCTGCTCAGCCCGTCTGACGTGTCAGACCCTTGAGTGCTTTCCACGGCACTGTCTCTGTCTGATTCCCTCTCCCTGCCTTCGTCTGCCACCTCCTCCTCAGCCTCCTCCACCTCTCCCGGGAACAGTTGGCACTCAGGGACGGGGTCAGGATAGGCCCGTGTGCACATGATGACCGGACAAACCCGCTCCACCTCACCGCCCTGGAGAATCATGGGAAGAAAGGCAAAGACAGAGAGGAAGGAGGGGGAGAAAGATTTGATTGATGAGTAAGTTTACAGAAGCATTTACAGACACCTGTAAAAACAGAAACAGAGCTTGACTGCGGGTTTTGTGAAACCATTAATTACTTTCCAGTGATAGCATCATTTGCAATAGCATTATGTTCTGTTGCAAGCAAACATCCATAAATCTACTTCATTTATAAAAGAAGCTCTTTATAACTTCAGATCTTGCCACATAACTATCATGTTGTCACATGTAATTTTGTCGTGGAATTAAAGTACTACAGTGATCGTATTGTTTGCGGTCTTGGCTTGGCAAAAAAAAAGCAATAACTCTCCAAAATATATACAAATTTTTCATAATTTTTTTTGACAAAGTAAGTACCTTAACTTGTTTTTAATTTTTGTAGAGCTGAACATTTGTGGATTCTATTTTAGGGGGGACTTCCCATTTAGTAAATTCCTTCACTGTGGGAATGGACTTAAGTTGACATAGAAAGTCTGGAGGGCTAGAAGGGTGAAAGGGCAACAGGTCAAAGGTCGCAGGTCCCGCTCCATCTAGTTTCACTCTTTAACGGCTCAACTCTCGTCTAATGCAACAGAGAACAAGGACTTATCTCAGGATGACTGAACAGCTGAAACACACAGCAGCATGAAGGAGGAGGGCAGGTGAAGAGGTAATCAGCAGGGTGACTAATATATCGGGTAGGAAGTAAAAGAAAGGTGGAGGGGTAGTGAAATAGACATGGATGGCGGTATGGATGGATGTGGGGATGAAGAATAAGTACAGAAGAGAAGAATACAGCAAACAAGTGAGGAGCAAAAAGAGAGGGCATAAGGAACAAAGCCAAGAAGTAATGAAAGCAAGGGTTAGATTAGACGAGACGAGTGTGAGAGCTGTGAAGAAAGATGTAGGAGAGACAGAGAGATAACGAAGTAGCTTGAGGACAGTCAGGTCTGCATTAGCCACCATTACAGACTACTAAAAGATTTCAGCAACTAATACTGCACTCTAAGACTGCACTCTGTTTCTTTTACACTCACACAGCGTTGTGTCACTATCTTTGTGGGGACATGAAGACATAATGCCTTCCCTAGCCCCTTACCCTAACCTTAACCATCACAACTACATGCCTAACCTTAACCGTTACCCCAACCCGAACCTTAAAACTTGGCCCTCAAAAAGCCCTTTAAACTTGTGGGGTCCAGCATTTTGGTCTCCACAAAGACTACAAGTATAATTGAGTCCAAGTTTTTGGATGAATATAGTAAAACAAGCCCACACACACGCAACCCTGATTTTTCATCTTTTAAGCTCCACAGATGTAGAAATCCTGGCTGAAGAGTGAATTTTCAATCCCATACTAGGGACGTATACCAGAAGATATAGAATATAGAAAGCAATTGACAAAAATCCAAATAGCTCTCTTTGCAATTTTGCAAGCACTTTTGAGTTGATTTGTTATGGCAAAATATTGAATGCCAGATTATCTGTTCTGAATAATGTATTGATATTTGTTTACATCCCTATCCCACACCAAACCAACACACACACACACACACACACACACGCCTATGTACACTTAAATTAAAAAGCACCCTCTCAACTCATAAACTGAGGCTCTGTACTCTTACAAAGACCCAACATGGGGTCTGGTGCTGAGTCACAAAGAATAAAAAGAAAGGATAAAGGTTCCCTGCAGCAGAAAAAGAAACTGTGAGAGGCAAGAAAATAGGAAGCCCCACCCCTCCGTACTCCACACCACACCACACAACAGTCCAAAATACTGAACAAGCTAACACAGAAAGGAAAGTTTGACACCTGTTGTACTCATTCTGAGGAGGAGAGCAGAGAAAGTTCATATGTAATACAACGTAGCCTACATAATATTAACAAATAATGTTAGAACTAGTCAAAAATTTAAAAAAAATTAAGAAAACATAAGTACATTGCACTCTGCAAGTCACTTTGAGTTAAGGAAAATAGTGAAAAAATGATGATCAAGGGAGAAGCTGTGTGTTTGTGTGTGTGTGTGTGTGTGTTTACAGTATGTCTATCTCCAGAAAAGCCTAGGGGCTGTAACTGCCAAAACATGAGCCTACAGAGTTGTTTTGAGCTGCTTGATTCCTCATAGCACAAACACAGCTATAACCTGCCAAACAGCGTCCAACCTGCCAGTGGCTTTGAACCAAGGACACCAAAGTGCGTTTAACTGCAGCGGCTCTTACTGGCGCCTGACGCACCTTCACATCAACCTTTAGCCAAAGGAGTATTTTTATTATTTTTATCATCATAAAATGTTTGCTTGGGCCAAAACAGTTCTGTTAATTATGATTCATCAGCAGGTGTTATAAGATGGATTAACCTACGACTGTCTGAAGCCTTTCAGTGTTTGGTAGTACTCCTAATGTATTATACAACTTCTATTCTGGTGTATTTGTTTTGCAGGATGGTATTTTTACATATCAAAAGCATTTTTCAAAAGGCAATGGAACCCTGCTTAATAATACCCACAAACTAATACCAACACAAGATTATTATTATTACTTTCAATCTTACTAATATTATGTAATGCTTATGCCTTATACTGAGAATGTTTACCAAATATAATGTTAAATAGTTCCAAGAAATAACAAAAATGTTTTACCTGATAGAGAATATATACTGTATTTTGATATAAAAACAGATATAAAAACATTATAAAAAGTGTGCAGCTTCAGATCATAACTTTTTTCATGTTACTTTAAATAAAATAGGAAAAAGATTTCTGATCTCTCTGTGAGGCGGGAGCTGCAGGGTCTGACCTAGTTAAAACAGACTTCCTATCATTTCTTCTTGCTTCTCTTTCCACTCTCCCAGGTGAGACTAATATCAAAGATGAAAAAGAGATAAAGAAGACAAAAAAACAATTCTGTCTCCTTTTCTGAGATGATAATTGAGATGAGTGAACAGATCCTTTGGTCTGTGTTTATGGTCAATTCGTGTCTGGTAATGTCTCTTTTCTTTTGATTGTATGTATGTTAAGAACAACTATGAGCCAAATGTGTATGTGTGTATGCTCTCTCTGTCCAGCTACCCCCTCAGCCCAACCCAAAGCCCCATCCAGGTGCTAGACTTCTATATATCAATCATCACTGAATTATTTACATGCAACAGATTTATTACATGTCATTTTTTCACTTGTCATGTGTGGCTGGATATGAATGTGAAGTTTAGCTTTTCACTGGGAAAATAAAGGTTATACACCTTTAGCTTTAGCACAGACACGAAGATTGTTAGTCCAGATTTTCCCATGTAGAGAAACTATTGTGCAGCATGAATAGTTATGTTTGAGTATGAGCCAGAGTAAGAGGGTCTACAACAGCCAGGCTCTCAGAGAAGAATGGATTATTTACATCCACTGCAGCTGCAACAGACATGTAACAAGTGAGGAGAGAAGAGACAGAGGGACAAAAAATAAAGAGAATGGACACTTGTCACTTTTCTACGGGAAGCTAAAGATAGAGAGCATGAGATCACCACGTCATGTGGAGAGAAATATAAGAGAGAGACAGATAGTAGAGCCAAGAAAAGACTAGAGGCAACTTAAAAAAGCAAGAAGCACTGCTGCTATATCTGTTCAACACACACACCTCAACTTTGGAAATCTGACAGGAAAAAAAATTTGACCTCCTAATTAACTTCCAGTTAAACTTGGCAGCGACAGTTGTTTTTTCAGCAGTGCATAGATGGATGTTTATGTAATATGAGTGATGACCACCAATCACACTATGTTGACACAGTCCTGAAGCTCAAAATGTTGAGTAATGTATTTGTCATGCTGCAGTTGTTGAACAACACTGTACAGAAAATTGTGAGATATAAATGATGTTATTGTATTGCAATTACTGCTACAATACCGGTTGCTAGGGAGGCGGACGTACAGTATGCACATTTAAGGATACACTGATAAGTTTATGTCAAGCTCTTCCTACCCATATACACTTGCAACATTACTTCCTCTAACATGACCTGCAGTCAAATCATTAACCCATCCAAAATACGTGATGCAAATTCCTCTTGGACACAAATATGACAGAGGCATAAACATCAAAGGTTATTCTAAGGAAGTCCAGTCAAATTAACTTGGTGTTCATGGGACACAGAATGTAGAGGATGAGACAAAGATTCACAGCAAACATTTTAACATGTCAGAGCAGGAAAGGCACAGGTGTAATTAATTAATAACATGATGTCAGATCCCAGGTACAGGGCTCTGCTAGGATGCATGATGGCCTACAGGCGCACTCAAATGACAGATCTGTAATAAATGTTATTAGTTACACATACACTTGGGTTTGCCATTCTAGAGGACACTGACAAATTACACATTTTGTCGTTTCATTTGGACGTTTCCTGCTAGTAAGTAAAAAACTATTATCATTATTAACTATTCATCTTCTGAAAAAAAGTTTAAGAAAATGTACAAGATTATTCTGTTTCTTTCTCTTCACTGTCTTGACATTTCATTCTGTTTTACACTTAGAGCTAGAGTTAACTTTACTGGCTGAGTATTTGGACACATACAAGCAATTTGACTCCTGTTTTTTGGTAGCTCATCAATGTACTTTCATTCAGTGCCAGCACAATCTTGTATATAATAAAAGCACACACACACACACACACACACACAAAACACACCCAGAGAATGACAGACAGAGTGACATGAAGTAATTACTTCAAGAAAGGCCAATTATGTGAGGTTAGTGTTCAATATCAAAGTCATCAAAGGCCCAAACACTTTATCAGGTTGAACTACATTGTTGCAGCCGTCATTAAAAAAATCCACCACCTCGCCTCACACCCCTTTAGTCTATGCTGAGTGCTGAGTGTCAATGCAATTTTAGTGCTGAACAGATCATTAATCTGCCCTTCACAGTGGAGAATTAAGTGTATGACCGTGCATTTCAAGGCACCTATTGATCTAAATTTAAAAAGAGGGAGAAGATGGCTTTGAGCTGACTGGGCAAGAGTGGTACAACCTGAAGGTCTCATTTTCTCTGCTGATTGAAAATGCTGCCAGTAGAGTGATATTCCCACATGTGTCTGATTTTGCTTCACTTAATTATCATAAACTTGTTTTTTTAAATACTTTACAACTTTTGCAGAATTTTCCATGAAAACATCTCACCAAACAAAGAATATAGGCAGATAGCGACAAAAATATTAATAAATGACTCAAGTTGCTGCAAGTTAATCTGGATTAGATATTTTCTCAATAAAAAACTGCATTTGAAAAGTTTATGCTTCCTCCTTTAAAAGAGATACTGCAGTCTCATAAGGCTTTAAGGAGAATGATTCTGAGAGAAGGGTCCGGCTGTGCACTGTAGCTCAGGGAGCATGGCGTGAGCGCGGGTCTTGGTGTAGGTCAAAGTTCTTCAGTCTAGAAGGTGGGATTTGAATAAGAAGACGATAACATATTGCAGCAGGTAGGTAATCACATCTCAGTGCAGCAAAAGTTGAACTTATGATGTTATTGGACAAATAAGTACAATTATTATTTTAAAATAAAAGTTATTCATTTCAGCTGTTTATTAATCTAAATAATCATATAATCTTTAAAAATAATCATTTTATCAATCTAAAATTTTGTGTTTATATTAAGATCCTTACCCACATTTTTATTGTTCTGTGTTTTTTTAAAATCTTATTTTATTATATTGTGGTATTTTATTCTGTTTTATTAATTTTATATGCAACATTTGTGTACATCCTCAATAAACTTGTCTTTGGTTTTCTATTTGTGCCTGCTTACTATGCCAACATGCAATGGGACTGTTGATACTGCTAGCCTTTGATATCCAGCTTTCACTGGTGTGGAAGCATGCATATCAAGATCAGAGTTTAGGTTTAAAATTTTTTATGTAGTATTAATGGAAGTTAATATTAATATTTTTTGTCAATGAACTGAATGTACAGGTAGCCA
>NC_060153.1:16347548-16355150 GCF_021292245.1 Micropterus dolomieu | reverse complement strand
CCCCCCCCCCCCCCCCCCCCATCCAAAATTTCACCCATTCTCATCTGGTCACCCTATTGATATTTGAGCTCAAGTGCAAACAAATTCCCACCTCCCTTCAGTGGTCCTTCAGAAGCTCTGCCACCCCCAAATCTTAAATCTCTGAAGTTTATCCAGCGTTGAAACGCCTTCGTGCTTGCCTGGTCATATAACTTTCTTTTTGTTTATACTCTTCACACCTTTTTCTCTTTGGCTGTTTCTCGCTCCTGTGCACGAGCACTAATGCCACTTGTTGCAATAAAGATTTAAGGAGTAAAAAAAGATTCTTGTGGTGGTAGTGAAAGTAATATAGTAATGTAACACAATTTCTCTTCTTCTCTTACTTGTAATAAACCAGTCAATTACTACTACTAATGTTACTTGTTCTTCTTCTTCGTACGTCTTCAATGTAGTGACGAAACGTGTTCTGAAAGATCTTTATTGAGGGCCGCCCTCTAAGAATATTTGGCAAACATTTTTGTGGTGTGTCTATTCAGTAAAACGAGGTTAAAGGAATTATAGAGCTTACAGGGTTTAAAAAGGTGTTGTTCGTTTTTGCCTGTTTGTAACTAGTTGGGTAGTAACCCTCTTGTTGCTGTACAGTCAAGCAAAACAAGTGTTGCAAAAGACAGAGGTGGAAACATGAACTGACACTGACTGGATCGATCTGAACTGATGAAGCTTTTAAGTGTGATTCAGCAGCAAAGGGACTAGAGGATAAGCAGAAGAGTGGGGGACAACTTGAAAAGGGGAAATATAGAGAGGATGGATCGGGGGGGAGGGGGGCAGAAGAAGGAGTAAGAAAGAGAAGGGCAGCAGAGACAGAACAGCAGTCTCTTGCTTGTGTTTGTCAGACTGAGCTCCAGAGATACGAGGTGTTTCTCTGCAGAGGCTTTACATCTCTCTCCCCCTTTGTTAATTTCATCCTCTCTTACTTTCTTTCTCCCCATTCTTCTGAGCCCTGAGCTCCTTGAGTGCTGCCATCACAGAAATATTCACATATAAAGTGAATCGTTTAATGCTTCTGCTTTGATATTCAGCATTTTGACTCTGTTACCAGTGGGTCCTTCTGTCATTCTGAGCCTCAGATCCCACCAGTGGGTAACACGAAGCTCTGAGACAGGAGGGCATAAGAGGCTTTACTGAACCTAAAAAGCATATTCTACTTTACATGTGTACACAAAAGCTGAAACGATTAGTCACTTGATCTAAAACGCCAAACATTTGCTGGTTCAAGCTTCTCAAATGTAGGGATCTGCTGCTTTTCTTTATTGTACATGATATTAAATTTAATATGTTTAATTTTTGAACCGTTGTTTGAAGATATCACCTTAGGCTCTGGAAAATTGTGATTGACATTTTTTCTGAAATTCTATAGACTAAAGGCAAAGTAATGGAGAATTCAGATTTACCTATAATAAAAATATAGAAAAATAGACTTCATTTGTTGACTCATGATCATATTCACACCTACATTATTGTTACAATACCACTTTTGCAATATTCCATGACAGAGAAGCATAAACACTCTCAGATTGTGTGTATGTGCATGTATCTGCCTGCATGTCTGCATTATTCAGCTGCTACAGTAAGCAATACTCTTCCTACGCATGCACACTCACACACAGTCACACATAGCTCCAAGCGGAAGAAATGACTCATATTTCATGAACATTTCATTAAGTCAAGACTGTGAGAAACTTTGGTTTCAGCAAATGAGACACACACTCGCCCAACTGAAATACTGTACAAAAACACCTGAGACTCCCCATTTTGGGAACTTTTAAATAAAACCTCTATTCCTCCCTGCTCATTAATCTTTACGTCAAAACTGTAAGTAAAAGATCAACACTGGGGCTTTTAGAGCAGCTTGATACACATCTGACTACACATCTATAAAACACACACACAGACACACTTGTTTCCACCTGAGTCTCAATTGAAACAGGTAGCTGCTTGGATTACCAGGAATGTTGTGCTGGACAAAGGACAATGCAGGGAGGGACTGAAGCAGCACACTGGAGACTGTGTGGATGTATTATCAATGAAACCAAGCTTATATATGCACAGAAGGTGAAACAATATGCACGCCTGTGTTTTCTGTTGTATTTCTGCATCTACTTGAATGAGGAGAAAACGCTCTTGAAAAGCAGAAAGATAAGGAAAGTACTTCAGAGTGACTCTATTTTGGGATAGTCCCAACTTTATCAAGTGGGTATTTCAAGGTGAAGATTAACAATCAGATTAGGTTTAGGGTTAAAACCAGGTAGTGGTGACAGTGAAATGTTAGCGGTTGATAAATGAATGCTGTGAGACACGATTCTCACAAGTGTTCCAGTCCAAACGTTTGCATACCTGTGTGTGGGCGTGTATATACAGTAGGCCCGTTAAACAAGAAGAACTTGAAATGCACCCCTTAATTAAGAGTGATAAAGTGTCATATTACATAGATTGAGTGTGATGAGTGTACTGCATTTTTAATTACAATTAAGAGAGAATCCCAGGGAACACGACAAGACAATTTAGCTCTATAAATTGTTGTAGATCACAAAGCTGCATGCAAACCAATTTTTGTATCCTCTTTCAGTCAATACTCTACATGTTCAAAGTATGTGTGTCAGTGTGTGGTATATCTGTACCAAATGCTTAAACAAAGAGCTATGTTGTACTCTTTTACCATTGCACAGAGGTGTTACCAATCCTTGAGAGAGAGAAACCAGAACGTAAGAAGAAAGCTAAATGTTTGTGTGTTATAAAAATCATTATCATTTTGAAGAGTAATTAGATAAGCTGTCACACCAAGTAGGCATGTGAGTGTGTTTATAAGTACATTTTATTTGTCAGGGTGTCAACCACCTATTCTGAACTTTAAGTGTTTGACAACTGCTTATAGTATATTTGAACAAATCGTGCTACTGTTTCACATCAAAACAAGGAAGTTGGTTTTAACCCACAGAAGTCAAACCAAAGTCACGTGTGTGCTTTGTTTATAGCCCTACAACAGACAGTATAATACAGTCCACTGGGGCTGCAACTAGCGATTCTTTTCATTACTGATTTACCTATCAGGAAAGTAAAAAACTGTTCCTCATAATTTCCCAGAGCCCAAGGTGATACCTTCAGATTTCTAATAAAACTTTTAAAGCCCAAAGATATTTCATCTACAACTATAGAAAACACAGAAAAGGAACTATATTATACATTTTAAAAGCTGTAACCTGAGAATTTTTTCATGGTCACTGACTTTTTTAATAAAAAAATCAGACAATGAATTGATTATCTAACTCTCTGCAGGTTGGTATTTGGTCTACAGTCCACTAAATTAACATTTGGGATGGATAAGTCGCCATGGTTAAGTCATCATCATTAGTATTATTACAGATTGCAAGAGAAGTTAGATTCATCTTCAAGGAAAAGCACCCTGACTCATATGTAGCAGCACCAATACCTCACAACTCTGTCTCATTGACTGTTCAAATCCGTCCTCTCACAGCCAAAATGTATTGTGTCTGGCGTGTTGATTGTCCTCTTTGAGTCATCAAACTCATGTCCAGTGAAAAGAAAAGAAAGCTCCTCACTCTCTTTCTTTAACAAAGTGCATTGTCTTTCTCTTATGGGACTGTTTGTCAGCCCTCTTGCTGTTGTCCGTTGAATTGAGGGCATTTCAGTGTGGCAGACCCTCAGCAGGTGGCCAGGCCCCTGCCTGCCTCTTGTCAGCTGTTGCGTGTGAATTTTGTGATTTAAATTTTGTATGCTATCCAAACAATAACTAATTTAAACATTTAAGCACCAAGAGAGCTTCTGTGGATGTTCAGTATAAGTTCAGAGACAATATTTGGCTTTGACACTACAGAACAATAACTCAGTGACTGGGAAGATGTGATGTCTATTGTGTTAAGACATTTTTGTTTAGCGATTATCCTGTCGTTTTGCTCAGTATCAGAGTGTGAAAGTCTGCACAAAAGGCGCTATACAAATAAAGTCTGATTGATTGATAGTATGGAAGGAATCATAGAGAGGAGTGATTGTTGCAGATTAGCCTCCATTCATCTAGTACAGCTCAGTGCTGCATGCTAATCTATTTATTCTAGTCCTGGTGTACACACCGTGCACTATCAAAGACAATTGGCTGAATGTCAATCTTGCTTAAAGAAAGAAAACCAAATTAAGTTAAAAAACTATATTCAACAATATAACCATAAGCAAAATAATTTTATTGGAAAACAAAAGTCCAGGAACATTCCGGGACAGAGACAATCAACAGAGACTTTACTGCTCGGCTGAGGACGAGTAAATCTCATTATGTAATGTCCAGTCACAGACCAGGGGTATTCAAAACAACTATATAGACTGACATCACACGTCTCTATTGAGAGCCCCACAACACAAATAAAGCTCACCTTGCTTCTCTCTTCTTCATTGGAGTAATGAATATATATCTGAAGTTACAAAAAATACAGCAATTATCAGTTGTATTGTCAGCAGCACATTGTATTCACATGTTTTAGATCGTCTAAATTTCTCCAGATTATCTAAATTACAGTAAAACCTATTTTTAAACTCATACCACTGCCACAAAAACATATTTTTGCATCTAAAAAGTTCTAGTAGTAAATTAAACTCCTTTATATACCAGCTGGTTCTTCATTGCCAAGCCCTGTCATGTGTGTATTATGTCTACCGTACACCTACATCTTTAGTGTGCCTGGTTCAAAACACATTGTGATTGATATGCTATAAAGTTCTCCCATTTAACCAAACTACAGCCTAAATTAACAGACTGGAATAACTTACAGAACATAACGATTTCAGACGACTTTCAAATGACCGAATATTGGGTCTTGAATATGTTAAATAGACATGAAAGACCCTGAGACCTTAATCATAACAACCTACACTGCCAAATATCATTCACCTCCATCCTGACAGGCAGCAAACCCGTTGTTCTCACATTTACGGTATTCCTCTATCTTTGTTTTCCCATCTATACCTGGGCATGCTGTATCCGTCCTGTGCACACTTCTTTTGATCACGCTCCCTTCTCTCTGTTACTCCCTCTCCTTCCAGCTACCCTGGCTTCCAATTAATCCCATTACCATCAGAGAGATTTTGAACCGCAACAGAGCCACCAGTGACAGGCAGAGAGGGACAATGAGAGAGAACATGACAAGAAGGGAGACTGGAAAGCAGACAGGCATGAGAAGAGAGCCGACAGAGGAGACAGGACAGTGTGATGACACAGACGCCAGCAGCTGAGCACGACAGACAGGGTAGCTGAGAGGCAGGGTCAACTGCATCCAACACACATTCAAACACAAACTGGGGGGACAATGGACTCTGCACTGCCGCTTAACTGCCCCCCTCTAACTCGCCAGTCTCACCCCTTAACATATAAACTATCTCTGCTTTCTTCATGTTTTCCTTTCTTTCACAAAACACTCACGTCTTCAATAGTCTTTTCTCTGTTTTGTTCCCATTCTGTCAAGCAATCTTTCATCACCCCCATTTTCCAGCTGGTTAGGGTTGCTTACCCCGTTCACTAGTGAGGGGAGTCCATGGTCAGCAGTCCCCCTCTTTCCACCAGCCAAACCCTCATCCACTGAAGTCATCCACTCGCCCTGTTCACCAGGGCTAAGTCCGTTGTCTTGGCTCTCTCTCTCACACACACACACACACACACACACACACACACACACAAACACACACCACACAGGTGTTCCCTTCAAAGGCAAGAGGAGGAGGAAGAGTCAGGATAGTCCAAAGGGTGAGTCCCCGTTAGTGGTATAATCCAAATAGAGGCAGAGGAGCAGAGCAGGATGTGTCGTTCACTTTAAAAAACTGCACCGGCTGCCTGGCTTCTCCTGCACCGACAGAGACTGCCTCTCTCTCTCTATCTCGCTGTAACGCACACACACACACACGTACACACACACACACACACACACACACACAAACACACACGAACACAAGCAAACACAAGCACAGACTCTGGACCTCACACCCTCACACACTTTTCCTCTCTCGCTGACTGGTTCGCCGGCTGACTTGCATTCACACAGTGAGAGCTCAGATCAGGCAACAGTTGTTGAATTCATGGCTCCTCCTCCCCCCCTTCTCCCTTGCTGGTGGTTGCTTAGCAACTGGCTTTTGTGGGCGGGGCTTGCGAGAGTCCTCACATTGCTGCACACTGTGCTCTCGGCTGCCACCTACTCAGGCTATATTTGCATTTCAAGCCCTTCCTGCCTCTCTGTCTGTCTCTGCTGCAGAAGAGGCCAGTGCCTGTGTGGGCTGCAAAGGAGGGGAGGGAGGTGATAGTTGTCACTTGAACTGCAACAGTTTGTCTTCAGTGATGCAGCAGATTCCGCAAGAAGGGTCAAAAAGAAAAGGCATACTAGTTAGTCGCAAAGGGAAGGAGAAAAGTGGGATGGAAGCATTAGAGAGAAGGAGAGAGGTGACGACAAAGCAGCGTTTTCCACTTCACTCAGCTAAAACTGTCAAATGAGTTCAGAAGATCATTTGCAATGCAATGTGTCCTAAAAACAGGAAATGACTGTGTAGAGCTGAAACAATGAATCAGCAACTACTAAATAATGGAATAATTGTTAAAGTGATTTTTCAAGCAAAAATGCCAAAAAAAACTCTGGTTGCAGCTTCTCCAATAAGAATCTTTGTTGGTTTTCTTTAGTCTTTTCTCATATTGTTACTGTAAACTGAATCTCTTTATGACTGACTCAGATGTAACAAGCAATTTGAATATATCAACCTGGGCTTTGGTAAATTATGATCAAAATCAATCATGTAAATAATCTTTCGTTGCAGCCCAACACAGCATTAAAAAAACCACAATCCAATCCAACATCAACTCATTACAATCCAGTTACTTCTCTCATCCCAAGGAAGGTACTGTTGAGTGAAACTGGTTAATCTAATGCAAGAGACGTTGCCAAAATGTTTGCATTTTGGCTTTAGGACAATATGATTCAAAGTTTCGAAAATCCTTAAATCCTTTCAAAAAATGCATGGAGCTCAATAGTTGTGAAGCTGTTTTTCCATGGTCCCTCAAACGTTGACAATTTACAGATACAATGGGTTGTATTGATGTGATAATTGAGGAATTACTGTATGTACCAAAACATCTCGGGTTACATATGTAACCCTGGTTCCCCGAGAAGGGGAACGAGACACTGCGTCGGTTACGACACTATGGGAACGCCTCTAGGCGAAGCAGGTCTGAACATGAATGAAATCACTCCAATCCTATTGGCTTGTTGCTAGAACGGTAAGGTGTGACGGAATAACCGGAGGAGTATAAAGCACACCTGTACACACTCATCATTAGCTTAAAACTATGAAGCAGGCGCTTCAGGCGGGGAGAGAGGTGCGGCGGGCCGACGCAGTGTCTCGTTCCCCTTCTCGGGGAACCAGGGTTACATACGTAACCCGAGACGTTCCCCTTCGAGGGAACTCGAACTGCGTCGGTTACGACACTATGGGAACGAGATACCCACTAAACCGTGCCGAAAACCCCGCCTGCCCCTGTGTGCAATAAAGTGGCACGACTAAGAGGAGAGCGCACGAGTGCCA
>NC_060153.1:16297000-16347448 GCF_021292245.1 Micropterus dolomieu | reverse complement strand
CGTGCTCCATCCCCAAACATGAGACACACATCTCATGAGAATCTCCATCCGTGATGTACCGAGGGCAAGAAAAAAACACACCTTCTGTACATCTGGTTGCCGGACATGCTGGTAGACTTCTTCTTCAGGTAAGACATACTGCTCGTAGGACTGGAGCTTTCTTCAAACAACATACAGAGCGCCTGCTGAATAGAAAAAAGCTAATGATGAGTGTGTACAGGTGTGCTTTATACTCCTCCGGTTATTCCGTCACACCTTACCGTTCTAGCAACAAGCCAATAGGATTGGAGTGATTTCATTCACGTTCAGACCTGCTTCGCCTAGAGGCGTTCCCATAGTGTCGTAACCGACGCAGTTCGAGTTCCCTCGAAGGGGAACTCCAAGTCTTTATATTTATCAGAGTTGGTTTATAAATCATCAGGGACACTAAGATGAACAACATATCAGTATATTTAGAATTTCATGTGCCGAATGGATGAATGGAAACTCCAGATTCCCAGAAGCAAAGCAAAGCAAAACTATATTCGCTATATACTTCTTCAAAACAACTTTTTCTGCATTGCCACTTCTATACTTCTAAATAATTTCACAGAACTTAAGGTCTAACTTCTGTGCCCTTGAGCATATAATTTATTCCTCAAAGACCGTACACAGGCTTTAACTAAATGAAGGGAGATCTTCGCTGAGAGGGCTCTCCATAATATTTACCATTATTTCTTTTTCAACTCTTATCTCAACTCCGCAGGACATTTCAATCATTCTTTCAGCTGCCACTCCGTGCTTTTACTCCTCACTTGTATCTTTTAAATTGATCCTGTTCTAGTTGGATGCTGACCAGACTCTCTTATCAGAGTCAGGGATACAGAAAACAACTTGAAGTCAGCACAGAGGAGCCTGGACTTCTTCTAATTAGAGCTCCAAAAATATCATGTTTGGTGGTGTCAATCTTTACAGTTCTAAGCGAAGCCATTCCGTATTAAAACTTGTTTTAAACACTGTCTATCTTGTTAGCCTAGTGAAAAGCTGCATGTGGCTGGAGTTTACTGTATAGGCTCTACCATTATAAGATCATAATTTCAACCAAATTTACACCCCCCGGGCCACAACTGAAATGAGGACCATATGAACATTACGCTGATATTACAGCAGATAGAGCGATGTACACTAATTCCAGACTGACTACTACAGCTGTTTTAACTACCAGCATATCTGCGTTTCTGTGAAGCTATCCATTTTTCACAAGGACAACGAGATGACCTGGTTTCAGTTGCGTTGCACAAAGCAATACAAGCTGTGGATAAAATAAACAGACCAGTAGCAATTCTAAATCTCACATGGACTTCTTGTGCTCCTTATATTTTGTCTAGAAGGGGCTAATGAATTCAGATTATTAATCAGATTGTGTTTTACTGTCAATGTGTAAATGTGGTCAGTGCATGTTTATAAATGTTGTGAACATTAAATCCTTAACCTTGAATTTAGAGTTGTCGCAAGTAGCATCCTGCATATTATCTTTTTTGTGTGGGTGAGGAAACCATGTTCTATATTAGTTAGTCTGAATCTATTAGATTTTTTTTGTTTGTTTTTTCCGCTTTATTCCGTGTGTTTGTTTATAAATGCTATAAAGAATGTATCACAAACATGGTTAAATTTCACTGCAAATCATTTCCCAGTTATAACTGCTATATTTCTGCATTGTTTTGCCTGACTGAACAAGCTAGTATTACGATCCACTCTCTCTAAATATTGTCATCTGAGAATTTCCCTCACTCCCCTATTGCTGTTGTCCTACTTACATTTGAAGGACCTGTTCCCCATGCTGTGGAAACATAAATCACACAACTCTACTGCCATCATTTCAAATCCCCTCTGCTCTCCATGCTACTTGAAATAACAAGAGACTGATGACAGCTTCTGTATGTTTTTTTCTCTTTCTTCTCCATGCTACTTTGGTGCACTTATTTTTTTTTTCTCTAACCTTCTGAATGTCTTTCTTCACACTATGTTTCACCCAACCATTAGATTTATCTACATGTATAATGTCAATTTAACTATCTTGTGTTTCCAATATAACGATGGTGTAATCTCACACTTTCTGGGTGAATGTCTGTTTATATGTTGTTAGCTCAGGTTTCACCACTTCATGACTCAACAGCTCCTGGCAAAAGCTGACGGTAGCTTAGCCAAAACCTGATCCTGCAACAATTACAAGGAAATGTCAGTGAATGTATTACCATCTTGCTATCTCTCTCTCTCTCTTCCGTCTGTTGACATATTTTCAGTGTTTCAATGTTAATTTCATCACTCATACTTTGCATGCTGGCCTCTGTGTCTCATATCGTATGTGTCAGAGAGTCATAGCTGCTTGAGTCCTGAGTACTCTTGTGCTGAAGGAGTGATGAGAACAAGAGGGAGAGGTGGTGGGAAAGATGAAAAGGAGGAAATAGATATGATCCAAGCCGAGGGAGCCAAATAAAACCCGTTTATGTGGAAAGGAATGCACCCTTCCTAAAGTCTCCTTTCTCTCTCCCTCCCTCTTGCTCTCTTTCTCCGTCACTTCTCAAAGATGTTGGCAGTCCCTCAACCAATGGCCTGTGGCTATTTGTTTATGTGCAATTTGTTAGAGGACTGGCCCCTTTCCCCCTTTTCAAAGAAGCCATTTACAATTCTATTCATGTCTACCTGCCTCATTCAGATGGCAACACACAGTTATGGACAAAAGGCTTGGTTTGACTACGTGCTTTAATTAAATATGAACACAGTTTTGTCAATGCTATTCAGAGAGGGAAAGCTATTATTACATTACTTTCTGTAATGGTGTATAATGGAGAGACGGGAAGTGCAGTATTAAAGGGATGAGGGTAGGTGGCAAAGAGGAAGGCGGCGGTTGGGAAATCTGCAACATACTCCTCATAGGTAAATGGACACAGGGCTAAAGCAAACATATATATATATATATACACACCTTCAGACACACACCCTTAAGTGCACATACAGTAGTATTAAAAAAACAAACCTGACAAATGTGTGTGTTGCAGAGTTCAGCTGAAACAGCTCTGTTGGGACTCTCAACCAGCTGCTGGGGTTCGCAATGCAGCAAGACGAATGACAGTGAGGAAGAGGGTGGGGGTAGAGATGGATGGAGTGAAAGAGGGAAAGGCCCGACAGAATAAGAGAAGGAAAGCAGAGCAGGCAAGGATACTCAGGGGCAGGTAGGCTACTTATTAGGAAAGCAGTTCTGCCATGTGTGGTTTAACTGCTTTGTCCCACAAGCCTTGGGTATTCAGCACTACATGCTGCAGTTGTTTCTCCAGCCTACTGAATTCTTTTGGTGCTCCTGCCCCCGATAATTTCCATAAACCCTATCTGAATCATGGTATGGACTGGGCTGACTACTGGACCGTGCCACATTAAAATATAAGATATTTTTAAATGGTGTATAATTTCTGGGATAATTAATAACTACACATAATTTGAAATGTTGCACTTTAGATGACATAATTATCCTCTATCATTATACAGGGTTAGGATTTGAAGGGGTATGTTAGAAGTTGAAGTTTGTAGCTGTTACAGAGCTGACAACATGCAAGCATCAACTTCTTCTAACTATGTGAGATTGACTATAATGACAATGTAGGCAGTGGAGGGGGTGAGAGGAAGGGGTCAGACAGAGTGTGAGTGAGCAAGTGAGAGAAAGACTGAAAGAGCTGAAATCCACAGTCTCATTTCTGTTGCTATCTTGAGTTTGCCGGGTTTGACAGAAAAAGTGAGACCATGAATAAATGAGTCTAAAGGCGTGTGGTTAAAAAATGTAGAAGAGGAAGGGAACTGGTACTTCTTCAAACAAAACGTACAAACAGTTAGTTAGTATCAACTTCCTCAAAACTTATTTTCGCACTTCAATCCATGCAACAACATACACCACTGTGTATAGACAATACGACGCATACTTTACAGGAGTAGCATAGCATTGCATGTATTCAACAGTATCTCTAGTTACTGTTGATATTGTCATAACAACAAGGTCTGAAAAAAGGTTTGTAAAATTGAAATATAAGCAGTAACATATCAAGTAACACAGAGAATATTTTGAAGGAATCCTGTTGGTATGTAAAGGATGAGCCACTTCCTACAGCAAGATACATCTATCTGCTGGTGATTATATGGCTGTAAAATGAGTGAAATTAGGCTACTGGGTTAGTGTTGCCTACGGGGAAAACCCACATACAGTTGTGGATGTATTGATTACACCACCACATGGTGAGAATGAAAGGGACACATTGTACTCTGACATAGTTATGAATGTCCACAGTATAGTCTCCAGTATGCATTATGATTTAGACTCCACTCAGACAGCATGGTATACACTTAGATTCAGTCGTGATGAGTACAAAACCCTGCTTGTCAGACACCTTAAGGTCTACAATAGATACAATTGCGCGAGCTGAACAGATCAGTTGTTGCAATTCAATAATTGAAAACCCAATTGCATTGCAGTTAAAAGTGCTTTCAGTAAAATGTGGCACCTGTAGCAAACTACAAAAGCATACACCTGCTTTTAATTTTTCAAATTTTCTTTTCATTTTCTTTGGTCTTTTCTTTTTTTTGTTGCAAATTTTATGTGGCGTTTTGACTTACTAATTCACATTTATACCAGCTGTGACCAGAGTAACAGATAAAGTGCTTTAAGATAAGATGTTGGGCCCCATATCAGAACAATGTTAAGTGTAATGTCAAACTGGCATGCATAGATAACAAATGGATGGATAGATAGATAGATAGAGGTGTCTATGTCTCCACTATGAGGCAAACTGACAAGAGTTATCACTCACAATTGGAGTTTCATCAATGTAGGCCTATTTTCCTGATGATATTATGTAGCTTCTATACTGGAGGCTGCAATTTCAGGACCCCCCCAATCCTCTGACCGCAGTTCTAGGACTGTAGTTCTTTTGCGACAGCAAATATAATGGAGTATTGGTGGTAATGCACAGTAACACGAAGGAGGTTAACCCTGTCTGCTAGCACGTCGGCTGTGAGCTGTAGGTTTAACCGGTCAACATGCATGTAATCAATAACTTAAGTTTAGGCACACACTCGGTAATGGTTGTGGTAAGGGTAATTGGCTTTGGGGGGCTGTTAAGAGTAGCATAGCTAGCTAGCCAGACAGCTAGCTAGCTATGCTAGAGAAAAGAGACAGCCAACCCACAAAAACTTCTCTGTCAGCCTAATGAGCAGGCCACACTAGCAGGTGACTGACAACAGATCAGAGCCTGATGATCAATACACGACCTGACCAGCCATCTATCAAATCACTAACAGACCACTGGGGCAGTCAGAGAAAGAGGGATCAATGAGGAAGTGAGCAAGATAAAGACAAGTCTGATCAAATACTGAGATAAGAATGGGAGAGTGAGACCAACAGAAAGAAAGACGAAGTAAGGGGATGGTATGTGTTCAAGACAAAAAATTAAGACACAAAGTTTTCTACAAAACTCTTATATCAAAACTGTCTATTTGCAGCACAGAGCTGAAGAAGAAGCGCTGCAGGGCTTCAGTACAATGTTCAGGCTTTGCTGAAGGTTTTCAGTTCCTCTTTTTAAAGGTTACAGTGGGTAAGGAGGGCACTTGGTGTGAGCTGAACCGAAACAATGCAACTAGACAATGGCTGCTAATTAGCCTGACAGACAAGAGGGGAAAAACACTGAACCATGAAGGGTGTTATTGACCAAGGTCATGAAATATAAATGGACTTTGATAGATATTTGAAGATATGAACAAGAGATACACACAAATCACACGCACAGTGGATAAGGTGGGACCAATAGACAGATTAACTGTATTTTCAAAGTCTCAACTGTTCACAAACATGTTTTAGTTTTTTATCCTAAATGGACACATTGATTGTACTTTACAGTTCACAGCTGCCACAACAGACACACTGTACTAAAGCACAAGCAGGTACTGTAGGCACATACTGTAACAGAATACTGGACATGCTGCACTTGAACCAATACCAAGCTTATTTCCCTTAAGAGCAAAAACAGGACACTAGTGATCGCATGTTCAACATGTGATGACCAACTTTTATTAATAGTTTAAAGTGTTTTATTTTGTAGTATCATTCCAGTTTCACAAAAATCAGTTCAGCTGTGTTGTGGTTTTAAGACACCTGGGTGCTGACACAGGAAACATTTAAACCAAGATGTCTCCTTTCTTTCACTCACAGTACTCGTTTATGTGGAAAAAGGATATGAACCAGCTGTGTGGTGATAGTGCATCTTTGTGTGTAACCCTGTTATGACACTCTGAACAATGCTCTTTTGCAGAATCACCTGGTGAAACAGTTTGTGCAAGCTTTCTGGCTTCCTTTCTGGTTTTTTTGTAACCCCAGAGGTGGAGGCAACATTTATGTGTGAAATTGCTTGTGAACTGTTCATCAGTCTATCTCCTCACAGCTGTGACACATTGGTGCTAGAAGGATATTAATTCACTGTCATCATTGATATTATAAATATCACAATGCAAATATCTGCAAAACACGATGATAAATGAAAGGAATCTGAATGTATAGAGAAGAATATCATATGTGCTGGATTGATCCTTGCTAATTCCAGGAGGCCTTTTTAATTCAATTGACAGCGTATTTAATAAAAAACTAATATTTAGCCACTATTCTCTTTAATATAATCATACTTCTTGGGTGTGAAGAATGAGGAATTGCAGTTCTGAATTATGTTTATAAGGAGAAAAGTATCAAGTTTGATCTCCTTTATCTTTTCTCATTTTCATCAGCCAATATTTTGATTTCAGTAGTAAATAACTGTGGTCATATACATCATGCTGTTAAATATTATGATAGTAAACATCACACTAAATTCAAAACAATGCAGTCCCTTATAGGTATATGGTAATTTCCAGCCAGTTTGGTGGATCAACCCCGAAGTGTGATGCAATGCCATAACTCCTACTATGAGTGGGAGTGTGAGTATATCTGTGTTGTTTATAAAAGGAGAGAGAGAGAGAGAAATGGAGAGAAGGAGGAGGCAATTATCCAGAACTGACCTCCTGTGACAGCTTTTCTATTCAGTCCACACATCACAGGACAATCAGCGACCTAATTAAACAAACAAAAAAGAGAATGAGGGAGAAAAAAGACTAAAAAGAAAAGAAAGGAAAGATGAGGGGAAGAAAGAGAAAGTGATGCTAGAGAAAAAAATGGATGTACTGATTGAGAGCTAGTGTGAAAAAACTAGGGAGAAAATGTGGATCAAAGAAGCATAAAACTGCAAAGAGGGGGAAAGAATGAGAGGATATAAAGAGCTTTGTGCAGAAAATCAATGATTAAACCAGACAAGGCCCAAATAAAACATGTGCAGTAGCATAAAAAGAAAGTAAAGTAAAGAGAGATGGCAACAGTGGTAGCAAGGAGGGGTGCAGTGTTTTGCACACTGGCCTTGAGCAACATGAGAAATGCTGGCTCAGATTTGGGGGCAGAGAGAGAGCGAGAGTTTGAGGGCAACAGTGCTGTAGCAAACGTTGCAAGCGTCAGTTTATCTGCTCTTAAAAAAAAGGACGACAGGGTCTGGACACTAATTATGGATAACAAGACAGATAGACGGACAGCAGAGCTTTGCCCAAACCTCCAGCACTAGTCAAGGGAGATAACAGAGGAGAGGGATGACAAGAGAGAGACATCAAATTAGGAAGGGAGGGATTAGACTGGGCCAGAATGTAAGAAGGAGTTGATGATTGATTTTATTTAATAAGACACAGATTATGTTTTAGTTTTTTTTCCCACTACCACAAAGACCAAGTAGTGGTACAATTTCCTGTCAATCCACACAAGTAAAAAAGGGGGGAAAAAAGCACATTTGGATACCAAGGCCAGACTAAATGACTGAATTTATCCTGTAGGACTCAGTTACACAGATTCAGCTATCTGACACTCACTTGTAAGGCATCATTTAAAAGCACAGTGCAGTCTGTGTAACATTATACAGGTGCTGGTCATAGTATAATTAGAATATCATCAAAAAGTTGATTTATTTCAGTAATTTCATTCAAAAAGTGAAACTTGGATATTATATTCATTCATTACACACAGACTGATATTTCAAATGTTTATTTCATTTAATTGTGATGATTAAAACTGATGTCTGATGAAAATCCCAAATTCAGTATCTCCCATAATTGTACTTCTGAAGGTACAGATGGCACGTGTACAAAAGTTGACTTTAAAATAATACCAATAAAATACTAATATTGGAAAATATAAAGTAATGTACTTATATAGCACACTGCCCCAGCAACAAACCAAGGCATAAATCACTGTGTTTTTCACTGTAGGCTTCTTCCATAATTGTACCATTTAGAAATTTAAATTATGTTCTATGTTTCTCTGAGAGTGTACAATACAACTCCATTCTCTCCACCCAACACGACAGAATGCAGAGACAAGGCAAGAGCAAAAGAAAAGAAAAAAACATGGCCCCACAAAGTTAAAGGTGAAAAAGAGTTGCCATCTGACTGCCTGTGCAGATTGCATAGCTGTATACTTACATTACAGAATTTATAAGCTTCCCTGTAAGCAAGCATACAGACATAAATGCAGGTATGCAAGTGTGTGTGTGTGTGTGTGTGTTTAAAAGCTCATGCTTCATGGTCTCTATCCAGATGCTCCTGGCAGGAGGTGACCTCTGTCCACTAACAGACGGTCTGGACCTGTGGCAACACACACTCACACAGCGATACAGAGATAGGCTCAAAGGCTTCTCAATGCTCAAAGTCAGAATAAGGTCACATAAACTTACAGACTAACTAGCTGAAGAGGAACGGCAGAAACAACTATGATGAAACCACCTCCTTCAGCTTCCTCTCTGACTCCAGCCTTGCTCATCACCCTCATTGTAGCTCTCTTCCAATTGCTAATTCCTCTCACAACACTGCCTCAAGCTCAAAATGTTATGAAATGTAATATTCTCATATCAGCAATATGGATGTTGCAGTAAAAAGATTTTAAGCACCTAGTGGAGTCTGTAACTTGTTAAATATTACAACTCTGTTCTGAATAACAGAGAAGAAACAGCCCTGGGAGACACAAACACACACACACACACTACTTCAACATGGTGGGACCAGTGAAAAGTATCATTTATCAGAAAGTGGAAAGAGAATTACTTGCATGTGATGTGCAAGTTTACTGATGCTCTGCAATCTGGCTTTCAGAGACGATGAGGGTGAAGGGAGAGAGAGAGAAGTGGAAAGACAGGGTGCTCGACAACACAGAACATATGAGAGTATTAATGTAAAATAACAAGGTTGGTGCATATGCAAAGCCGATAGTATGCATAAACATTAAACTGGGGAATAGACAGCACAACAGAAATTAATGAGACCCAGTTGTGTTTAAGATTTTTAGCCATTGCTAGTCAGTGAGATCATGGGAGAAAGGCAATTTGTGTGTGCATGTGTGTGCACGAGAGAGAGAGAGAAAGAAAGAGACAGGCAGAACAGAGAGTGGGACTGTCTCAAGGTGAACGACTGAGGTTTCTGTTCATTAGCAGTCCTCCCTTATAGCCGGATAGTTACAGGATAAGCATGTCTGCTTAGCGGCGTTGTGTCCTTGAATGTCATTGGTGGGACTCTGCAGGGCCTTGTCTCTAATCCTGACTGTGTGTATGTTTTTGTGTGTGTGTCTGTATTTGTATGTGTATGGAAGTCTTTCAAAACTTTAATTAACCAACTAAGCCACACACATTGGTGCCAAAAAACTGTGAGACAGCAATGTTTGTGCTCTTCCAAATCAACAAAATGTCTTCCTTTCCAATCAGCCTACTGTGTATGCATTTCCAGTCCTCTGAGAATCTGATGTAAAACTGAGACAATAATGAACAAGTGGATTATTCTGCATTAAATATTTTTATATTTAACTTTTTTGGGAAGTAACAATATGAAGAACCAAGAAAAATTAGTATAGAAAAAGAAAGGAGAAAATGGTCCATGGTTACAGATTCAGTGTTGCAGCTAAATGCACCTTATCCCATTTTCACCAGGAAGATTCGCTGCATTTCTTTATTGATTAAATTTATTGATCACTCTCTGCTCAAACAGTTTTGGAATGATTTTGCCACTCCACAATATTGGGTTGACTGGCTGCTTTTCTCAAGGGTATTTTGCAAACTTCTGCAGCACTGTGATCGATGGGTGAAAATTGAGAATATTTTCACAGTCACAGTTATTGTTATTTTACATGAGTTTTTCCAAATTCTGGAAATGCAGATGTTCCGGAACTCAATTCAGCGTAGAGAGACACAGATAACCTACATCAAATAGCTTTAATAATGCACAACTCAAATGCAACATTGAAGAATAGACTACACTAGATTTTTACTGGAAGCTAAGCCTGTTATTGCCTCTCAAAATGAGATCCCTGGGCTGCCTGCAACTTCAGACCTTTTAAATGTCAGAAACAATGCATTAAAAGCTTTAATTTCAATAACTGTAACAACACTGTAAAATCAACCAAAGATGAAAACACTTAAGACAATATAGTGCATGTAATGTTTCTCTCACTAACCTCTCACAAGTCACAACCTTTCACAACATAGCAAAAAATGAGATGAATATAATTAAAATGTAATGTTTAATTGCACTGCAGACTTTTAAGATCTTCAGTTAACATAATTTAATTCATCTTCAGGGTCTGTGGACACCGTGGTGCCGAGCAAGGCTGCCACAGGACAGACCCCATATGCTGTTTCTGGCTCGTCCTGACCATATCATTCGTTCCTCTTTCCATCTGAACAGAGAAAGGCCAGTGACTGATGAGTGTCACCTTCACTAATGGACGCTGTCACTCATAACTACTGGCCAAATGGTTCACCCCCTTAATAAATTAGATAAAGGTGCTGCTTAGTTTATCTGATTCCGTTGTGCTTCTGTTCTTCCTCTTCATCCACCTCTTATCTTTTCTTTGTTTTCTCTGTTTTTTTCTGTTAGGTTTCCCTTTCGTCTCTTTTCAGACTCTCCCTCTTTGTCTGCATTCCATCTGCCGCTCTTATCTCTTTCCAAACTCTCATTCCCTCAAATCCATCAATTCACACTCGACCCACTGCATTCCATCTATCTTTCCTTTTATCACTATTTTCTCTCCTCTAACTGCCTTAATTTTTTTGCCTTGTGTCATTGTATTTTCTTTCTACAGACATCACTACACAATCATTTTCTCCTCACTTGTTCAAGCAGGTAAACAAAGCTCACATAGTCAGCATTCACAAGCCCACTTGCTTTCCATAACCTCCTTAAGTCAATATATTATCAATATAACAAACAAATGCCATGAATACCAATTGATTTTTTAGGCTGTAGGCAATATGTGCTACAGCTAGTTAATCCACATGCTAAGCTCCTCCTATAGACCATGACAGAAATGCTATTTCAGCTGAATTGTAATGTACACTATATATATCGCTATACAAATGTGTGTGTAAATGTGTCTGTATCTATGTCTTGATCTATGTCACTATAGTTACTATACCTCCTATCATAAAAAAGTAGTTTGTACGACGTGTTGTGTGATTTGCTAGTTCTGTAATGAAAACTAGACCTGCAAGGTATTAATGGGGTCCAAGACTCCCAACTCAAGCCGCACCCAAAGGTGATGCAAGTTGGACCTGCAGTCCCTCAGATGTGATGCAATGCCCTGATTCAAAAAGCGGGTTTAGTGAAATCTCTTTAGCATGAGTACAACCTAGTGGCCAACTGGCAGCATTTTTTTTCATAAAGTCTCTGTATGGCACGGGAAACTACTGACGCAACTTTCACGTTAATCCGACAGGCCTGTATGGAGATATGAGATCACTTCATTTGTAGCGCCACCTAGTGGCTGATTGGCGTCTTATTTAGCATATAGCCTTTGTAGGATATCGGAAGGCAGTGGCCAAAGTTTTGTGTTAATAGGACAGACCTATGGAGATATTTGATATCTCCTCCTGTTTGTCTGCAATGTACAGAAAGTGATCAATATTGTGTATAGGGTCAATAGATTCTACATGCAAGGTTTCATGCAGATCAGACTCACCACCTAGGGGAAGTCCTAAAAAGGCACATTTCATGAAGAAACATTATACGCAGAAATTTACCACAAGATGCAGCTCAATTCAGGGAACGCGTGCATATAAGGTTTTTGAATGTGCGACATACTATGTGGGAGTTACAGGCCAAGTGTTTACCTTGATTGTACCCTACCTGCTGGTGGACAGGTCATTTTTTGCAGTGAGAAGTGAGTGTGAACGTCAGATTGTCGGTTTTGGAAAGCAAAAAAAATGGTCAAACACAGCCCACCCAATGCAATGGAGAAAATAGCGAGGTAGTCCACTATACTAAACAATGCACTACTGTACATTACTGACCCCAGTTCAATCCTAAGTTTCATGTGTGTGTCTTATAAAGGATTTGTATGATTAACAAAGATTTACAGATCACACTGAGAACACGTGGTTGGCCAGTTTTTAGAAATATATTAACCTTCCTTAGCCCACACAGGGCTTATAACAGATGAAATATCACAGATTACAATCTGATATAATTAATACATCAATAATATTTACAATGGAATTTTGAAAAATCACCTAGCAGGAAGGAAGTGAAATTCTCACCTCCACATCTGGTTTCCCTGTATCAGCAAAGCAAGTGTAACTAACCATTGGTACCATCTATCCTAAACATTATCCAATTAATGCATAAATAAATAAATAAGATTTACTGTTTTTTATTGATATGTGTACAGTTTAAAGCCAAGTCACTGCCTGGGCAGTCAAACCAGAACTCACGACTGATGCATGGTGGAACAAACAAAAACTTAAACTTAACTTATCTGGCTTGAAATTTAGCTCTGTTCTATCTCTATGACATTTCAAAACCCACATTTGGTTGGTTTGGTTACTCTGTAACTACAAACATTTCCATAGGGGTTAAGTGTCTTGCTCAGGGACACATTGGTTGATGTTGCAGTTGGTACTGAACCCATGTCTCCCACAACAAAGGTATGTGTCTTCTCCACTGCACCAAATGATTTGCAATTTTTTCTGTAAGAAACTCTATTAAGAAGTAACAATGTCTGTAGAGGTTCTCCATACTTCTATATAACATATGATGACAGCTGTCTCAAATGAAATTTCAAAATGACATTAACTACAGCAGCTGAAAAAGGTCTGGGTCACTAACAGTCATCACAGAAAAGGCACACACTGTCAGCGCTGTCCTCTGATCACAGAAAAAATGGTAAATCTGAAAGACAGCTTGTCATAATGTGTCATCGTATCACATCACACCAGATGGTTCACAGTGTGGCATCACATATTTTGAGGTTTCAATTGCTTTCAGCGGGGCTGTCAGTCAAATGTGTGACTTTTAATGCGGTCACAAAGTTCACCATGTTGGTTTTGGATTGTCCAAAGATCACGTGTCTGCAGGCATTCACACGTACAAGGCACTCTCATTTACGCTGCTCCACATGTGTGCCAAAAACATAGAACTCAAACATGCCAACCTCTAAAAAGCATACACGCAGTCTTTAACGACATCTGCAACAAATCTGACATGGTAGTGTGATTCTTAAAATTTTCACATAAGATATAATTATTTTAACAGAACAGATGCAAACAGATCAATAGTCCTGTTGTACATCCTGTAAAGAAACTTTTAAACTGTGGCCTAAGACAAGTTCATGCCTTCTAAATCCCTAGTCTGAGTCAGGGTCACAGCAGCAACAAGGGTTAGCAGAGCAGCCTAAACACCTTGGCAACTTCCCCCAGCTACTCAAACTTACCTGTTGGGAGATGTAGTCTAGTTCTACATCTGCCCCAGTTATTGAAATTGGAAATTATTGAAACTAAAAACTACATGCTGTCTAATTTTCTTATACATCTTACTAATTACTGTAATAAGTCATGTTTTACCACACATAAGTCAACGGTATGACGGGTTAAACCAATTAGTCCTCCAAACTTAATAAATTAGGTGCCTTTGAAGATGACACATACCGGATCTGTTTCAGATCTGGTGCCCCAATCAGCAGATCAATGTCTTTGACCAGTGCCTTATTAAAATTATCCATGGTCTGATGTGACATCAAGTGATACTGAAGACAGTGTATCAACATTTAGTCCTAGAGGGATGTAGCTGTTAGCTAATCAGTGTGGTTTATGGAATATATTGATTCACAGTATCAGCTGTGATATTACCTATGAGCTATTTACATCAATACATTGCTGAGAGAGAAGGACAATGCTAGCTAATGCATACTGCATGAACAAAAACAAATTTCAATAAATTGTAAACAAACTGATGTTGACCTTTAGACGAACGTCCACTAACTCAGAGAAGTACAGAGAAGTAGAAGAACTGTAAAAAGAGCCACTTCACAAACAGACGGCCAACACACAGCTCTGAGGAAGGCTTGTTGATTGTTATCATGAGGAAGTGTTCATGTTGCAGACAGTAAGAGGGATGTTGTTTTTGATACATAGTCTGCAGTGCGGCTCGGCTGGCTGATTTTCCCATCGCGCTCTTGCACAAGCAATGGTAAACAAACATGCTCTTTGTACTCTCTCTCTTGCTTTGTTTTTTTGCTGGTTCCCTTTTTTCATCCCCTTTTAGCTTTTCTTTGTTTTCAATTATCTGTTGCTGTTATTACCCTCTCCTGACGTTCGTCTTCATCATCGCCTCTCTGCCTCAGTTTCTTCTTATCTCAGTTCTTTAATCAGACCATGAAATGACTGCAGAGCAATCTCCTCCTCACTGTTCATCTGAAGTGCTAATGTGGAAGGAGGGAGCAGAAGAAGGATGATGGAAGTGGGAAAAGATGGAGAAAGGAAGGAAGGGAGAGCGAGACGTAGACAAGCAAGGGGAGAGAGGAGGAGGAAATGAGTGGATAGCAGCGAGAGAACTGAAGCAATGAATAAAAAAAGAGAAATCTAGAAAAAGATGAGAAAAGCACAAGAAAATTACAAAAGGGTGCAGCATCGTGCTGGGGAGTGATGGATAATAAATACAAACAAGAGATGTGCTCAAACAAGAGCATATCTAAAACGGAGGATGGGGGACAAAAATAGAGTGGAGCATAAAAAATAGAGATGAGGGTGACAAGATGAAGTGGCATCAGCTTTTTGTGCTTACATCTGACCTGCAAACCCCACTTTTGCCGACCGCAACACACACACAAACGAAAAAGAGATCACCGAAACAAGCAGGAGATAAAGAAAACACACTGGGAAAGAACACACCAGCTATGACAGGAAGGCAGATTAGATGCAGACAGCAGATGATTCCTCTGACATGCTGGAAACCCTGAGGAGAAAAAGAAAATTCTCTCCATGTGAGGACAAATGAGGTGTAAATTATTGATTATTTTTCTGCAGCGGCTACAAATCTGGGCCACCACACAGTTTTCACAAGTTTTCAGCATCAGGTTCTTTGAGGCTCCCTGCTGGTTCATGTATGTGTTAACGACATGAGTTAGTATTTAGGCTTATAATTACCTCGCACTGAAAGTGAGGGGATAGACTGAGATGTTAAAGATATCGGTCCAAAATGTTGTACACTTGTGTGCATAGATCTACATTTTCTAAAGCATATGAATATAATCTGAAATGCTGGTAATTAAATAATTGCCAGCATCACAGTTTAATTTCTCACTTTGAGATGAAAATCTGTAATCTTTCTCTGTGGGCGTTTGCTTGCAAACCGTCTCTAAAGATATTAAGTTTAATTGACCTGAATATGTAAGCGAAATGAGTATTAGCAATCTGCTATCATTATCACTATACCTCAGATTTTTCACTCCTTTTTAGTGGTGACAACTCTCTGGCAAATGTTTGTTTCCAGCTGATTAGGAGTGACAACACTAAACAGGCAGATTTTTGTAAAGCTGCACTAATCAATTATAAATGAACAACGGGTCAAATGACTGTGTAATGTGAAGGTGCTCACTCGCAGAGACAAAAACCACAACACACCTCTCTATGGAGCATTTTAGGATCTTTCAGCCAATTCTTTTGGCTTTATAGCCCACGACTAATTACTATTTTGATTCACTCTCACCGCTTGCATCGACCTCATTTCTAGCAGCAGGCGGCAACAGCACACAGACAAAGTTACAGTGCATCTACACCGGAGATGTTCCAGCTGCATTCTTCAGTTATCCCTCTAACATCTATAGAATATGGTTACAATAAATTGTTCACTCTGTCTGCAAACAACAATCAATAAGATTTTGTCTTTTTGTCTTTTGTTTCAGTCCATAAAATGAATAACTTACACCCTCACCCATCCTATCTCCTGCTGATCATGCTATCCTTGTTTTTTTTTACTCTGGAGCTGAGCATCTAGGCCAAGACCTGGCCACACATATTAGCAGACAAACACACACATGCGCACACAGGATGTATGTATCCTCCTAGCTGCTTAGTACACCAGTTTAATCTGTCTTTGCTGCATGCCAAAATTCATTTCAGCACCTGCCTTGGCCATGCTGAGTCTTTCCCCTGTACTTACTAATATTTGTGTATGTGTATGTGCGTCCAAGTGTATGAAACCAAGCAGCAGGAGAGAGCAAGCTAATAAATCCTCTCCTACAACGCTTCTTGCAATAATGAGACACTTCTCACCTTTCCTCCCTCACACACACACACACACACACACACACACACACACACACACACCTCTCTGCAGAGCTACCCTGGGGAGCTCTGGGATTCCTTCCTCGCCTTGCTATGGCAACACAACCTTCCTCCCTCCTGAACATTTTTCCCACAACTGGACACCGCAGCACTCAAATAACTTAGCCTCTACAGATCATAAATATTATTTTATAAAAGAAAATATGCAACATGTCTTCATCCAACAAAGGGTAGAGTAGCCTCTCTAATGGGAAAATGAGATAAGGAGACGTTTACAAAAGAACTCCAGCTGAAGAGGCATTTTTAAAGTGCTTGCAATCAGTGAGAAGGTTAAACAGCCGTTATTAGTTTCACGCTATCTCTATCCAGCAAAAGGGGAAAAACTCTCTTCTACAAGAAAACTGGATATTAAGCCCTGCAGAGACCAAGACCGATAGATGGACCAGAAGAAGTAGCCTACCTGCAGTTTACCCTTAGCATTTCTGTACCGGAAACCAACACTGCAGCATCGACTGGCTGATTTGTAACACTGCACATAAGCTACCTAATGAACCGAGAGATATAATACCAATAGCTGCTATAGTATAAACAGTATGGCAACTTCTCTATTGCCCTACCCTATTGTCAGTGAACAGACTAACAGCTTTAACTACAGTTCAAAAAGTATTTCAGTATTTATTATTATTTATCGTCTTTTTAACAGCTGAAGACAAAACAAAAACACATTGCATCATTTGTCCTCAGTCTGTCTCTAATAAGTCACAAGCATAGTTTCCTTCTGGGCAATGTCTGATTTATTGTTTTCCTTCCTAGCCACTGCAAGACATTCCAAGGCTCAACCATGCAATGCACAGACAACTAAACCCATACCTGCAACCGCAAATCACACCTACCTGTCAGTGTGGAGGAACAAAAACAGTGAAAGGTAATCTTCCTCTTCTTGGAATATAAAAAGGTATGACTGCTTGGCTGTGAGAAAATCATTTATAACCATGTTTCACAGGGAAGTCCGCAAATGAGACAGCATTTCCAAAAAAAGAGAAGTGTTTTCGTATTGCCCGTCAAAGAAGCCATAGGTAGAGACCGTATTGCATTTCCCTCAGTGTGAATATTTTAAGAGCACTTCTCCATTGGTATAATGAAATGTAATACTGTACCAATAGGTTCCTAAACCTGTGGAGTAAAGTTAAAAGACAATCTAAACCTAGAATACAGATGCAAACTGTTATTTCTCAACTATTTATTTGACTTTGTTGCTGTGCAAAGTACTTGTTATTAATACCAGAGGGAGCAGTATTGTACAAAGCACCAAATATCCCAAGAGACAGCCCCAGGACTTCATGAAATATGTAACATGTAACACATAGTGATCATTCCTCTCAGTGAGATGTATTTCAATTAAACAATTATCTCAGCAAACCCGGAAGTCAGTTGGACTCAAACAGAAGGCAATAAGACCATCTTAAAAACCTGAAAGATAAATTGGGAAAAATAAATTTACTTCTTGTGAAACTTTCAGAGAAGACAATAAAGTTAGCGAAACAGTTAAATCATTTGACCAAGGGGTTTTAAATGCCAAACTTATTTTGAAGCACAAATCCAACACATTATAGAAATGTACCTAATCCAAGAACTCATTAGGAATGTTGAGAATATATAAAGTAAGTAAGTGTGTAAGCGGCGTTACATAATCAGGATACAAAAAAAGTAACTGTATTCCGTTACAGTATAGAGTAACTAGTAACTTTGAGCAGAAAGTTTCCATGAAACAGAAAACGTAGTGCTATTTGCCTTAGTATATGTTTTTTAAATAAAGTCTATGGTATATGTACGTGTGTCTGTAAAAATACAAAGCTAGAAAGGAACCGTCGCAGATATTGATTGGGGTTTACAGTCGCCAGTAGCTCAGAATGTGTTACGCCGCCACCCCGTCATGCAGACTCTGTGCAGACTGGTTCCAGCTCTCAGTGAATGGACATGTCAGCCCGACCAGGACCCAACACAGACTCCAAGACCGACAGAGGCCAGTCTGACCACTGATAATAAAGTGGTGGGGTTTAGCGCACCCCGGGTACTGCCATAGTGGTGACATAGTGCAAAGCATATCATATAAAAACATTTAAACCTGGATTTTGGAAATGGGATATTTTATTATTCTATGTTTCTCTAAAAATACACTGAGCAGACAATGCATCATTGATACTTCTCTTGTCTTCATTTGCCTATTTGGCATTGAAGTAATCCAAAAGTAACTAAAAGTAATCAGATTACATTTTGTGGTACTTGGATTACATTACTGACAAAAATTTTAAACAAGTAATTAGTAATTGTACCGGATTACATTTTTAAAGTAATCCTCCCAACCCTGTGTGCCATTGACATATAGAATGTGTGCACATCTGCAGATAAATACTGCCACCCAGTGGACACAATAGTGAAGTACACGCTACACTACACAAGCTATGGAATTCACTGCAGCATTGCTGCAGCTGCTGTCATGACTCTCAACATGGCTGTTACATTTTTGTTAAATTGATCAAACTGCCCACAAAAAATGGTCTTATATTGAGGGTAATTGAGGATTAACATTTAGCACATTTTCTTCCACTTATATGCAATTTATTATTATATAGAAATTACCAACAATTGCACCCATCTACCTAAACTCAATAATACAAGCTTATGTTCCTTTCCGGCCGCTGTGCTCTTCCAACGAACGCTGCCTGGCTCTGCCATCCCTACACACAAAGCATTCTCAGTCCCGGCTGTTCTCATTTGTGACACCACGATGGTGGGACGACCTACCACATGCCATCAGAGTAGGAGCGTCCCTCTCTAACTTTAAGAAGCTCTTCAAAACTCATCTTTTCCGATAACACTTCTGGGGCTGGTGACAAACTATTATGTGCTTTACGTATCATATCTTCTAAAATGTTATATATACCACAAACGGTATGCTGGGACTCAGCTTCAACAACTGCTCTCAACTGGACTGTAAAAAAAATTCAGAGGGAGTCACAGGGAAGTACTTTCTGTAGTTTCTGGCTGTACCACAATTTATATGCTTCTCACTTCATGTGCTGTAGTGCTGATATTAACCTATATACAGCACTGGCAGAGATGTGTAAAATGAATCTACATTTTAGTCTTCATTTAGGCAATGAAATATTTCAGTGAGTCAGCAAAACTGGGCACTTAAACACTGAATGAAGGATACAAACTAAACACTTTAAAAACTTACCCGAGAGTAACTCTTAGCTGTCTCATTTGGCCCTGTGATGAACTGTGCTCCACTTTTCTTTTTTAGGATCCCAACATAGCCTGCAAAGAAAAAAAGCATGCATGACTCATCTCAGTCTGTAAGAGATTCTGTAGGCCAATCATTTCCTATTCAAGAAAATGAAACTGTATGTGCTGCTCAACACAAAATATATTTCTTGATACAAACATCTGTACATTGAGAGTTCAGGTTGGGATAATGCACGGGCATACTTGTTTTTTGTGGTTTTAAGTGATTTAATATGTTAGGTTTTCAATTATTGTTATTCACCCGAATACCATTACTTTTATTTACTTTCAAAATGGCATATTTAAAAGGGAATAAAAGTGAAAAATCACATTTATTAGCCACTATTTAACAGAGTTGTCAAATTGTCTGTCTGCGTTACAGTAAGCATTACAACTGTTTTCTCCTGAAGAAAATTCTATCCTTGTCATAGCACACTTGCTTACAAGCTTACATGTTAAAAGAACACTATAATGGTTAAGGCTACTGCTAATGTATACACTGGCTTTGATTTTTAACATGACTATGTTCTGCAAACCTTTCAAAAGCCAACAACCAGACTCTTCTGCTCTCCTGCATGGTTTAGAGATACACCCAAACAGTTTCATCAACAGTGGGTCAATATCAGGACAAAAACATAAACACTCACTGTGATGAAATTCGCAGTAGAGAGCAGATAAGTGGTGTAATTTATGAAAACAATCTACAGTAGTATTAAAGAACCTAAATCTGTTGAGAGAAAAACATGAAAACAGAAGTTTCACAATGTTTTTACATTATAACAGTCATTCAAATGAACTGATACTGGAGTGTTGAATGAACATCTTATTATTAATGAAGGGTGGGGATAGCTCAATGGATAAGACACATGCCTTTGGTGTGAGAGACCCGGGTTCAATCCCCCACTGTGACCCATCTACCATTGTGTCCCTGAGCAAGACACTTAACCCCTAGTTGCTCCAGAGGTGCGTGACCTCTGACATAAATAGCAATTGTAAGTCACTTTGGATAAAATGTCAGTTCTACTAAACAATGCAACTATCTCTGGTTGGCCTGGGTCAACAGCAGGGGGTTAAGCTGACCTGGTTTTACAGATGTTTACAGTTTTACAGAGACTCTCAGTCTGGGCAGAAAAGGAAAAGATATGCAGAAAAGGAAATATGATGAGTTGGCAAATATGCTGCTTTATTCCACTTGGTTAGCACTAGAGCCACACATACAACATATAGTATACACAGAACACATTCATCTTACCATCAACCACCATGATTGTTGTTGCAAAATCAGTCAGTTTACAGTTCAGATTACAGTGAATCACCACATGCATAAAGCCATCAATTGTTTGAGCACTGAAGAGATCACATGGAGGACCTAAAAAGAGAAAGAATGATGCTAATGCTGAAAAGGTTCTGCTTAGTAATGTAGCAAAAGTACATTTTGACTAATAAAGTTAATAGAGATGGAAATGTAGCCTTTGCTAAATTATTCCCAAAGCTACAGTAAAAGGGAGCAAGACACTGTTTGTTACATACATAGAGTGCGTTATCTAAACCAATATAACATGTGCAGCCCTTAAACTATTAATTCTCTGCACTGCGACTAGTTTCCTCTTTCATGATTTGTTTCTGATATAACCTGCTGGTAATGGTTATATGTCTCATGCATACACACATAAACACACACTCACACACAGAAAAGGTATTCCCTCAGGTGCCATATATACCAACAGCACCGGTTCCCCACAAGGCTGCGTTCTTTCCCCTCTGCTCTTCTCTCTGTATACCAACAACTGCACCTTGGGCAAGCTCTTTGCAAGGTTTGTGGATGACACCACCCTCATTGGGCTCATCTCTGATGGGGATGAGTCCTCCTACAGGTGGGAGATTGACCATCTGGTGACCTGGTGCAGCCAGAACAGTCTGGAGCTCGATGCTCTGAAGACAGTGGAGATGGCAGTGGATTTCAGAAAGAGCCCAGCCCCACCCACCCACGTCACCCTGTACAACATTATAGTCAACACTATGGAGACCTTCTGCTTTCTGGGAACCATGATCTCCTAGGACCTCAAGTGGGAGCTGAAGATCCATCTTTACTTCCTCCATCCATCTGGTACGCTGCTGCCACTGCCGAGGACAAAGGCAGATTGCAGCGGATCATTTGCTCCACAAAGAAGGTGACTAATTTCCATCCCCCCAGGACCTGTACACCTCCAGGACTCTGAGGCAAGATTGTGACCGACCTCTTCCACCCCGGACACAAACAGTTTCAGACACTCCTCTCTGGGAGGTGGCTACAGTCCATCACTACCTAAACCTCAGCCACAAGATCAGTTTCTTCCCAACTTCAGCTGGCCTCATCAACAAGGCCTGGGCCCCGACTGACACTGACTCTCTTGCCCCCCAAACATCTCCCCTCCTTCCCCCTTTTACAGTACATACTGTAAATTTTATAAATATATATATATATACAAGTTATAAAATTGTTATTTTATAACTTGTATATATTGTCTATATTTTTACATTTATACAGGTTTATGTAATCTATGGTTTATTGTCTATTGCTACACACCCAAAGCAAATTCTTTGTATGTGTAAAAACTATTCGGCAATAAAGCTGTTTCTGATTCTGATATGAGGTCATTCTAACCTTTCATGGTGAGGACACCACGACAGAAGCCTTTGAAGTTGATCCTTCCATGAGAATCGGGGGCTAGACATTTGGCCAACTTCTTCACCTGTGGAAAAGCATGGAGAAAACACGAAGGCTATCAGAGCACACTAGAGCTGCAACAATTAATCAGTAAGTTGTCAACTATTTCAATTAATCTGTTTTATTCCAGCTTATTAAATGTGAAGATTTTGTCGTTTCTTTACTCCTTCTTTGGGTTGTAGACAAAACATTACATTTGAGGATGTCGTCTTGGGCTTTGTGAAACACTGATCAACATTTTTCACCATTTTCTGGCATTTTATAAACCAAACAACTAATCGAGTAAAGCACACTAAACATTTCTATGAATACACACTAAAATTTGTAGAATTTTTTTGTTCCCTGTGTCACTTAAAAACATTTCTGTCTGTATGAGGTCCTGCAGAGCAATAATTTGGTATCCATGATGCCAAAACTGCACATGCTCAGAAATGCTCAGGGAAAGCACATGTTTGTGCAGTGATGGCTGCGTTCCATTCAGGTGTATCACAACAGACGTTAGTGTTATTAGTTACATCTATGCTTTTCTTGCTACACCAACTCAACATGTGTGCTGTGAAAAACTATTCTCAGTATCCAGGTACATTAATATGTATTTGCATGTGTGTATGTGTGTGTTAATGCAGGTCTGTGCCTCCCACTTCCACATTAACATCAGTTGGTTTTCCAGATAGAGAGGTGGCTGATAAGTAGCCTACAAATGAGTTATCAGTACAGGACTTATCCTCACTTTTAATATTGCACCAAGGATCTTTACAGAGATGCACAGTGCTATAAAGGGTTTTCTATCACTAGCCACACTAAGTATGACAGGGATAGTTTGATAGTCACAATATTATGTCATATTGCATCCTCTCTTTTCATTATTCATGCCATGAATACTGTATGGTTTTTCAAATGCATAGCTAAACAATACATTCCATGTACAACGTATGTCTCTCGAACAGATCACCATAAACTTCTTTTTTCTTTCAGAAAGCTGAAAAAAAAAAGGGTCATATCGGATGTTATACTATTATAACCCTGTAGGATTATAACCCCAACAATAAATGTATAAATGACAAATGTTTCTTTTATCATCTTGAAAGCAAGACCATGTTAACAGCCCCACTGAAGTCTGAAGTCTGTGATGTTTATCACACAGCAATATGCTAATGTGTTTGACCAAACAAGATACACATAAGGATGGTTGTGACATTCCTAAAATTGAGGGTCAATTAGTTAGCCACAAGTTTGTCTAGACAAGATTGTCTAGATCATGACGGCAGAGAAAAAGGAATGGGTTTATTTAAATCAACATAGTTTATCACCTTGGGACTTTGTGTCAAACAAATTCATGGCAATCTACCTATTAATTTAGGTTACTGAATGTGCAAACTTGGTCTGACGGTGGTGCACAGATGTCCAAAATGTACAGAAATCAACCTCTGGGGGCCCATTACACTTTCATATTTTCTTGAGTAAAAGTGGAAACTTTGTCCTGATAATGACACTAGATGAAAGTGCAAGAGGTCACCAAAATCATTAGAAAATATTCCTCTGGGAGCCATGATAATACACAACAATTTGCATGGACATTTGGCCAGTAGCTGTCTTCTTCATTTAGACCAGTGTTAATGTTAAAACAGACCATCCTTAGGGCCCCACTGAACCAGAACTGCTTACAATACAAAAATTACATGTAAATAACTTTTAGCCTGAATGAACCACGACTGCAGGATCTCACATACTTCATGTGGAATATCACACATTTGTATAATGAAAGTGGCCAAAGCACATGCACACACTGAAGAGGGCTGCTGCCTTTAAGCACTCTACACCGCTGCTGAATAATGCATTGTTCTCTTTGAAAGCTACCCGCAGCCATTTCAAATTTAACATCACAAATTTAATAAAAGGTTTCTGACTGAAACAACTTCAGGGTTTTACCAGGTTAAAAAGAACAACTTAGGTCAGACCTTCAACTTTAAGAGGTTGAGATAGTGCTACAATAACAGTTGACATAAGACATTAGAGATATAGTGTGTAACTAATTATACATCGCTCAAGTAACCAAGTAACCATTATCCTGGCAACTGGTATTACCAGTATTACTGGTTTTGAGGTGTTTTGAATTGAGGTTACTGGAGAACTTAGATGAATATCTATTGATTTGTATATGTCAGCTGGTCCTGATCAAGACTGTTGACGGCCTAGATTATTATTACTCAGCCTTTAAGGACAAAGTAAAGGAGAAAGAAAAGACGTCAGAGGAGAAAACTGTAGGATTATGTGAGTACGTGCACATTTGCATGTGACTGTACAACTGGGAGAGTGTCACCTACTGTGTACAATAGTAGGTCAGGTTGTCACTAAGCAGCCTGTGGGATTTGCTCATATAGGACAACGACGTGAGAGGGCAACTCATGCAGTGGAACTAGGAAACTGCTTAATACGGTACATCTCTTAAAAAACTGAAACCCAACAGATTAGGTGTAAAGTGTGTTTGTTTATCTGTACACAATCTTATTGGGGTCACATGATCATCATAGAATAAATATTGTTTAGGGTTCTGAATTACAGTACTCCCAAAAGAATCTCACCATTATAATTGGATCACAACAACAGAATTAACCTATTTAAATAATGATCAAAAATAAATAAAAAGTTACAAATGGTAATGCACAGCATTATGCAAAATGTATTGCATTATCCTGTATAGGAACATGTAGGTCCTTGAGTTACAAATAGCTTTTTCCAAGGTCAGTGACAAGCTTCCCTCAGGAACTAATCAGTGCCCCTGCAGTGTTCCTGCTGATGAGCAACAGCACACTGGGGAGCTAACGGCGTTCAATTACCCTGACATGCAGTGAGACATATAGAGACACGAGGGATCTCAAACGATGAAAAACATCTAAAATACTACCAATAATATCCCTTGTTCATCACAAACTGACCTAGTTGCCACAGAAGTTTCCACTTTGTTTTTTAGGCATGCCTTTCATACTGATCTCTGCAGCATCCTGATCAAGGCTTAATGGAAAAACTGGAAGGAAAAATATGACTTTTTATGCTTACATTAGCCAGTATTGGCATTCAGGATTGTAATGTTACGAATATTGATAGGAATAATCCAATACAACTACAGTTTGGCCATTTGAAATGCATGCTTGAAAAAGAGAAACAGCAGCTTAGTAACCGCAGCAGTTAATGAGAAAGAGGAGAATCTGTCCTGGTATTTTCCCAACGACATTCTCAAGCAGGGATTTGAGCGAAGCTAAATGTATGTAGTAATCAATAAACCTGTTTGGATTTCCCATTTACTCCAAAATACACTCATACACTAACCATTTTCTAAACTGCTGATCCTGTTCAGCATTATTAAGGGCTACAGCTGTCTCAGCACCAGCACAGATTGGATGAGAGGCTTGGCACACCCACCCCGAAATGTTCACCATTCTACTTTTAAACACACTTCAGATTAGAGCTGCACGACATGGTAAAAAAAAGAAAAAATCTTATTGCAATTATTTTGGCAGATATTACAATTTGCAATACGATTCACGATTAGTGGGAATGATCATTTTTGCATCACAGTAATTATTTTCACTGGAAAAAACAATTAAAATCATGATGGTTTGACATAAGTTGGTGTTTGTACCAAACAAACATATTTTCTTACATCTGGAGAACAGGAGTTGCATCTCAGCAGCACAGTACAGTACTTCATTATAATGCTGTTTTGCCACATATTTTACCTTAATAAAAAAATTTGCAGCGTCTGAGATTTGGATATTGCAGTTGGCCATGTTGCAATTTTAATAATATCTCTATTAATTGTGAAGCCCTACTTCAGATGCAAAATTTTAGGGATATCCTTTTTATAGCTTGACAAATACTGGATTTTGATTATAGGTATTTTATAGTTTAAAGAAATCTAATTAATATATATCAGTCAATAGCTTTTTAACACATAATAGAAAGAAACTCTTTTGATAGACATACCTAAGTGTGGTTATAAGAGAGTTGTTACTAAGAAGAGATTGTACTATGTGGGACATTTTACATTTGAAAAAACTTTGTAACTGTGTCACATTATAAATCCCTACAAATATAACATAGGTATCAGTCAATACATTTCAGCAATAACCTATGAGTCAATTGATCAGCAGTGTTGCTGATCCATCAGTCTACTTCTCTTTATATTGAGTTACAGTCCAATTTGCACTATTCACATCTCAATTTGCTCAATAGGCATCATGCTCTTGCTCCTCTGGTTTATATGTCAGCTTCATCTCCTTCTATTATTTGTTTTCGTGCATATCAACGGGATAATTTTTTTTTAAAGTTACTTTCCTACTTCAGTAGAACTTAACAACTATCTTAATCAAGACACAACTTTCAGTTAAGGCTGTTTTTTTGGACTGTGATTTGCACCTATTCACACTGCATTGCTAAGGAACAAAAATGTCTTTCTGCTTTGGCTCCAACCTGAACAATTTTAATTAGGAAACCCTTCTGCAACAGTATGCTATGTACTCCAGGTCCAGCTGAGCTCTTCCCAATTAGCCTCTCATGTGTCAAAAAATAAAAGTGGAACTTTATGTAAGCTTTTTCATCACATAGCAACAGAAGTTAGTCCGTATTAGTTATAAGAGGTAAGATAGCCTACAGTGTAGTCTATGAAGTTTCAGAAAATAATGAAGGCAAGTGGGAAAGACAAGCGTTATTCGGTTTAAGGGGGAAAGAGGCAGACGAAGCATGTATGCAAAAATAAGCAATTAGGCTACTGAAGGTCCGAGACACATGTGCTCACCTGTTCTGCTTGACCAAACTGTGAACCCAGCTGCACCAAGTGCGCAGGGCGGATGAAACCGTCTGAGTCCTCGTCACACACGTCAAACACTGCTTTGAGTTTCCGCACGAATGTCAGCAGATGCTCCGGCTGAGGAACAAAGTTTTCTTCCATCCTTTATCGCTTTGTTCTTCTTCATGCGGTATGCTTTACCCCGACGTGAAGCACAATGGCACCATGTTGTTTGGAAACCGCTCGGTCTGGGCGTGTGACACAAACTGCAGCGCGCGAGAGGAAGAATGCTGCTGATGGATGGGACCGGGAACAAATCCCAACCCGGAAGCAAAGGGGAGCACAGAAGTGCTTTCAGAATCACAAAGTAGAATCAGAAATACTTTATTGATTCAGTACATTACCCGTCATGTCCAATTTTCCTTCACCGCCATCACTTTTTCAGCTTTTTCAGTTAGAACAGCTAATTGCCTGGCAAACACTGTTGCTAGCAATGTGTCAGTGAGAGCTCAGGATGGACACAAGTCTCTAGTTAAATCCACATGCAGTTTATTATACCCATGCCGTGCCATTACAACAATCCATAGCGCAATAAACTCATATTAAGAAAAGGTCATTTAAGAGATTTAGAGAAGTATAAAAAGTGGTGTGTGAATAAAAACTGAGAGGCCCTGATTTAGACAGTCTCCAGATGCCATGATACTTTGGCTTTCTTTGGCTTAGCTAAATGCTAATATCAGCAACATCCTCAAAATTATAGTTTTTTTGTTTTATATATTAAGTATTAGGTCATAAGGCAAAGATTTGGACAAAAAATGTTTAGACCTGTTAGTGGCACTAGAGGAAATGTGAAGGAATCGCCAAGATATTTTCATCCTTAGGGGTACATCCATGTGCGTACCAAAGGGCATGGTACTCCATCTCATAGTTGTGAAGCTATTTCTTGCAAAGCCACTTATTTGAGCCTCATGGTGGCACTAGAGTCAGCAGGATTTACTGTCTGGTAGCTATGAAAGTCTGTACAATATTGGGTGCCAATCCATCAAGTAGATGTTGAGATATATCACCGGATAAATGAACGTCTCCCTGTTTAGCATTTATAAGCAGTATATATAAACATTTAGCATTTATAACGTACCCTGTGAAGACATATGTCATTTTATTATAACTGTTTTGTATGTTGGCATTCATTATTTGTTTATATGCCAGCCTCCACTTACTGTATATGTACCCAGAAAATGAGTTATATTTGTTGACAAATGTATTAATAAACACTTATATCTTCTCAAAACAAGTTCATATGTGCTATTAACCATTTATGAAATATTTGTAGACTGCTTTTAAATGCTAAATAGCAGGACTTAATATATAGGTTTGCAGGCCACTGTCAGTTTGTATTGTGCTTCAGTACTGTATATACAGTATTACCAAACAAATGTACATTTAATCAGATAGCCATAAACTCAGTTCTCTGTTGTCACTGTCTGACAGACAGTTTCACAACTGTAAAATGTTGTTATGATTTAGGCCTTTAAAAAGCCAACAGGACAAGAATAAATTATGTGATGTCAAGAAAGCAGATCAACTGCTGCATGTGACTGGGGTTCACGTGTTCTATAATAACAGAATTAGCAGTGCCACTGACTCAAGGAAATTATTTTCCACTGCTAAATCCTCCTCTACCACCCACAAACTTGTCTGCTGATACCTTTGCTGCCTTCTTCACAGGCAAAGTGGCGGCTATAACTAGCCAATTCTCTAAACACTCAAACTCAACCACTGTAGCAGTCCTACTACATCTTTTCCTCTGCCCTCCCAAGTCAATGGTTCTTCACTCTCCTCGTTTACTCCTCTCACAGAGAGCGAAGTATCAGAACTCCTGACCCATAGCCGTCCCACTACATGCCCACTGGACCCAATTCCTACAAATCTCCTCCAAGCCATATCTCCTACCGTGGTCCCAACAATCACTCATGTGATAAATACTTCTCTGGCTTCAGGAACCTTCCCGACCACTTTCAAAAGGGCTCGGGTCACACCCTTGCTCAAAAAGCCCTCACTTGACCCAACTCAAGTTGAGAACTGTCGGCCAGTATCTCTTCTGCCATTTTTATCTAAAACTATCGAACGGGCAGTTGTGGTGTCCAAACAATAATGCTGCGATGATTTGTTGAGAAGAAACTCGCTTGACACTGTTCTTGATCATAAAAGTTTATTAAATCAAGGAGTTCAGCATCAATTACAAGCTCTGCAGCAGCTTGGAGAGTGACCCAGCCCGATGGCCACTCTGTCTCTCTGTACATCAAACATAGCTTATATAGGATATGTTTAGGTATCTGTTAGGTACCATAGAGGGGTTTGAGTCTGCAAAATAAAAGGTCAAACCCATAGAAGGGTACAGTACTATTTTGAAGTAACAAAACAAGGGGTTAGAGGTCAAATTCTATAGAAGGGTTCAGTCCCTACATAACCACCAATCACTGCTCTCCCCGTAGAAGGTCACTGACCCTCTATCCTGCTGCTACAGTGCTATTTTGAACTGTTATGAGTCAAATACATAAATATTGGATACCACACAGTATTCAAATAGGTCTCAGAATTCCTCTTATGGAATGACCTCCTAGACCCATATCAGTCTGGTTTTAAGAGTGGCCACTCTACTGAAATGGCTCATTTGTCTGTAACAGAAGCCCAAAGGTCATCTAAAGCTGCAGCCCGATCTGCCTTTGACACAATCAACCACAGGATCCTGCTATCCGCTCTCTCAGCAATGGGCATCTTGGGTAAAGCACTCCGGTGGTTTGAATCGTACCTCTCAGGGCGTTCCTACAATGTTTTGTGGCAAGGACAATTATCCTCCTCCCACTGCCTCTCCACAGGGGTGTCCCAAGGCTCAGTGCTAGGGCCCCTTCTCTTCTCAATTCACACCAACTCACTGGGGCAGATCATTCGCTCTCACGGCTTCTCTTACGCAGACGATACGCAACTCTACCTGTCCTTCCCGCCAGACAACCCCACCGTTTCGCCGCGGATCAGACTGTCTCTCGGACATACAGTGCCTTGCGAAAGTATTCGGCCCCCTTGAACTTTTCAACCTTTTGCCACATTTCAGGCTTCAAACATAAAGATATAAAACTGTAATTTTTTGTGAAGAATCAACAACAAGTGGGACACAATCATGAAGTGGAACGAAATTTATTGGATATTTCAAACTTTTTTAACAAATAAAAACTGAAAAATTGGGCGTTCAAAATTATTCAGCCCCCTTAAGTTAATACTTTGTAGCGCCACCTTTTGCTGCGATTACAGCTGTAAGTCGCTTGGGGTACGTCTCTATCAGTTTTGCACATCGAGAGACTGAAATTTTTGCCCATTCCTCCTTGCAAAACAGCTCGAGCTCAGTGAGGTTGGATGGAGAGCGTTTGTGAACAGCAGTTTTCAGTTCTTTCCACAGATTCTCGATTGGATTCAGGTCTGGACTTTGACTTGGCCATTCTAACATCTGGATATGTTTATTTGTGAACCATTCCAGTGTAGATTTTGCTTTATGTTTTGGATCATTGTCTTGTTGGAAGACAAATCTCCGTCCCAGTCTCAGGTCTTTTGCAGACTCCATCAGGTTTTCTTCCAGAATGGTCCTGTATTTGGTTCCATCCATCTTCCCATCAATTTTAACCATCTTCCCTGTCCCTGCTGAAGAAAAGCAGGCCCAAACCATTCTGCTGCCACCACCATGTTTGACAGTGGGGATGGTGTGTTGCTGTGTTGCCTTTACGCCAAACATAACGTTTTGCATTGTTGCCTAAAAGTTCGACTGACCAGAGCACCTTCTTCCACATGTTTGGTGTGTCTCCCAGGTGGCTTGTGGCAAACTTTAAACGAGACTTTTTATGGATATCTTTAAGAAATGGCTTTCTTCTTGCCACTCTTCCATAAAGGCCAGATTTGTGCAGTATACGACTGATTGTTGTCCTATGGACAGAGTCTCCCACCTCAGCTGTAGATCTCTGCAGTTCATCCAGAGTGATCATGGGCCTCTTGGCTGCATCTCCGATCAGTCTTCTCCTTGTATGAGCTGAAAGTTTAGAGGGACGGCCGGGTCTTCGTAGATTTGCAGTGGTCTGATACTCCTTCCATTTCAATATTATCGCTTGCACAGTGCTCCTTGGGATGTTTAAAGCCTGGGAAATCTTTTTGTATCCAAATCCGGCTTTAAACTTCTCCACAACAGTATCTCGGACCTGCCTGGTTTGTTCCTTGTTCTTCATGATGCTCTCTGCGCTTTAAACGGACCTCTGAGACTATCACAGAGCAGGTGCATTTATACGGAGACTTGATTTTACACAGGTGGATTCTATTTATCATCATTAGTCATTTAGGTCAACATCGGATCATTCAGAGATCCTCACTGAAGTTCTGGAGAGAGTTTGCTGCACTGAAAGTAAAGGGGCTGAATAATTTTGCACGCCCAATTTTTCAGTTTTTTATATGTTAGAAAGGTTTGAAATATCCAATAAATTTCGTTCCACTTCATAATTGTGTCCCACTTGTTGTTGATTCTTCACAAAAAATTACAGTTTTATATCTTTATGTTTGAAGCCTGAAATGTGGCAAAAGGTCGAAAAGTTCAAGGGGGCCGAATACTTTCGCAAGGCACTGTATTTACTCTTAGGCTTTGCACCAAGAGCGTTCCATGGAGGACTCCCACTTTCAGATTTATTACCCAGTACACAGGCCTCCTGCTTCTTGGGAGTCTTGTTGTTGCTAATTAACCGTGTGTTAGCATGCTCTTGTCCACTGTTTTGGGTCCACAGTAAAGTGGTGTCATTCCCACATAGTCCATTCACTTCCACATTCACTTCTAACCTGTGGATCTTGGTTTCCAGCACTGCAATTTTCTGCAGAAGTTTGTCCGTGGAGAAGGGGGGCATCTTGTTGCTAATTAGCATTAGCTATAACTCCAGTCACTGCAGTACAGGCTAGTGCTATTGATAGTTCACACTCGCGTAGCACTGAGATCAACTTTATCTGACAGTTCCAGTGTTTTAAAAGTATCCAAGAGCTGCTGATTTCTAGCAGAAAAAAAGGGAGTTTAAGCAAAAGAATGCAAGCAGAGCCAAGAGCAAGCAGCAAAGCGTTTGCACTGTAAGAAAGCAGGAAGTAGCAGAGAAAGTGACAAATCAAATCAACATATAGTGTGACCACTTTGTGCCTTCCAAACAGCATAACATGTCCTAAATGACTGAGAATCTTCGCAGACATCGAAACAGATGATCATGGGAAAATGGAAAACATGTCCAATCAAACCTTAAAGGTTCAGTGTGTAAGATTTAGTGACATCTAGTGGTGAGGGTTGTGAATTGCAACCAACTGTCCAGTCTACCACTGCCCCCTAAAGAGCATAGGACAGCTACTGTGGCTGACAACAGCACAAAAGGTGTCTCTTCTGAGACAGCAGAGTGGCCAGTCAAGAAATGAGGTTTCTTTAGGTATATTTATTAAGAAATATATTATATATATAAAGATATTTCCTTAATTATTCAGTTAAACCATATGTTATTGTCACTTGGCCACTGACAGACAACATGGAAAATGTAACCCAAGAGTGTGAAACACTGTCACTGTTTCTGCACCACAGTCTATTATAAAAAGTATAAAAAAAGTTTGGCCTGTTGAATATTGACTGATTGATTGAAAAGAAGATTGTAGTGACGAAATGCGCTCTGTAGTGTTTTTAGCTACTGTAGAAGCATGACGATGCCATGTGGCAACGTCCATGGAAGGCGGTGCCTGCGGTTATGTAGATATAAATGTCTCATTCTAAGGTAATAAAAACATAATGGTTTATTATGTAAGGTCTTTACACACCACTGAAAACATAGTTATGGATCTTATATTGCATTTCTGTCCAATGATCCTCAGAAATATTACACACTGAACCTTTAATGTCATCTGTCTTTTCTGAAAATGCAGAAATAGTAAAAGGTATAACTTTAGGTTGGTCTTTGTTCATGTGTTAAAATTTTCCTGGTACACACACCAACCTCAGTCTTTGTGGTAGAACTTGGTACGCTCTTCTCCAGGCTGGGCTTTGCTTTAGAGGGCTCTGCTGTAGGTGAACAGGATGATGATGAAGATGACTTTCTCTTGGCTAGCTCATCGCATAAGGCAGGAACCAGAGCATTAACTACGGCCTCCAAGTCAGATTGCTTTGACAGAGACTGGACCGCTAGAGGGACGAAGACGAACACACAGTATCAGACAATTGCAGCATTTTGGTGGTTGCAAAGTTTTATTCAGAGTGTAGTTAACAACTAGTGAGCACACATATTTCACATTAAGAGAAGGTGAGATCAGTTATTTTACAAGGGGACCTCAGCCCTAAGAAATGGCAAAGGAAGGACACCCAGACCCAGTAGTCTCTTTTTACAGGCTTAAACTAAAAAAATGCACCAAAAGGAAAAATGTGAAATCGGATAAAGAATATGTAACTAAAGTATTATCCTGTGTTACTTAAGTAATTTTCCCAGCTCCCGAGCCAGGGATTGAATTTAGAGTTTAAGTAATCAAAGTTATCTTCAGTCTCCATTCATGAAACCCCAGAGGAGAAAAGAGATACAACATGCCATTGTTCTTAAAACTTCTCCTTGTATTCATCAATTAAAGTCTGTCTATTGCCATGTTTCATACCTTCTTATATATTTCTTATTAACGTCTAACAATCAATACTATCCCAGAAGCAAGGTTTATTTGCACATTAAGAAATTAGAAGAAACAAATGTGCATTGTCCAAAAAAAGTAACTTAAAACAAGCCACTGATTATAAAACATGCATGCCCCAATCAGTAAGTTTAACAACTTCTTGACAGTTTCTTTTTGACCAATTTTCCTGTTCTCTCCCTTTGAACATGACAAAAAAGGAGGGAAGACTAAATCATGCCTACATATGTGTTGCCTCAGCAGGGATCATATTACAAGAGAAAAGTTGATCTACAGGAAAACCAGATCTGAAAGAAACACAGAATGCCTGAGAGCTGCACTGCATTATATTCTATTATATTTTGAAATGTCACGTGCCCCCTGAATTTTGTGTTTCCTTTTACATAAATAAAAACATTTCCATCCATAAATTCGTGCAGAAACGTTCACCAGAATGCATGAAATTAAGTGTTTAGAAATAAAAATTTCCTGAGGGAGGTCACCCTAGACCCCCGCTCATATATCTCAGCATTGAAGAGATCTTTAAAACACTGTTTAAGGATCTTTTCGTCTCGTTCTCGTGAACCTTATATCGTGATGTCTTGTGAGCTAAGTGTCTCTTCACACCCCTAAAGGCTCATGCAGACTACACAACTCCGCATCGGCTGATTGCCGTGTTGTTCACACTACACAACTTGTCGTCTTTTGACGGGAGTCTTGAAGTCGTTGTGGCATTCGCACTACGTGACTGATTGGTGACAGGGGGTCACACACTACACGAGCTGACAGCGACTCTGTCACCCGACGCAGGTCTCCAAACCACGTTTTGTCAAGAAAACACACGTGAAATGTGAAACGGGAAATGACGCGACCTACACACCAAACAGCTGTTGTTTGTTATTATAAAGATAAAGAAAGGGTGAAAGAATGGATTAGCAGGGATTGTCTGAGCTACAGAGAGAGCTAGAGGTGAGTAAAAAGTGTTTTGCGGTGAAAAAGTAGCTGCCTGCTCTCATTGGCTGGATGTGGATGTCGAGTCGGCCGACTCCTCCAGATATCTGGCAGATGTTGGCGATGTGTCAGAAATGTGTCGGGGAGCCGTTTTGATGCGTCGTTGTGTAGTTCACACATAACGACTTGCGACCACAGATCGATCACTGATTTACCCCCGATGGTCACCGAGCGGCAAATAGGGCTAAAAATCGTGTGAACTAGGCTTAATCTGACCCCTATGTCCCCACCACTTTTCAGCACAAAGTGATGCCCTTGCCCGGAAGTATTTAGTTCAGATATTCTGCTATGATCACTATGAAATATTTTAACTGTAACAATTCTAATCGTTTAACAATAGCTTTTCCTTTCCTTATATCAAATGCTTGAAATTAAGGACTGTATAACTGTTTATGGTATTTAAGAAAAGAGTTGATATGGTGGAAAGATAATGTGATTAAGACACGTGAAAATTTGGCTTTTAAGACATCACCTCTAGTTAAAATTAAGACCCACATTTTGACGTGACGTCACTTTGGGGTGACTCTCTCTTGCTCTTCGCTCCTCTCTCCAGACGTCTCCCATAGCAAGTTGTCTTTGTCTTATAGCAACAGCCATATTCACGAAGTCCCGCGAACCTTCAGTGAATTTACCTTTTGTTTTGTTTGTTTAAAGTTATCAGACCATTTAATTAATGCAACTTTTAATTCAGAAAACAACCAAGTTTCTTTTAAAGCATTTATTTCAGTTCGAATTAACTTTCACTAGCCTACTCCCAACGACAGAGTTTGGAGGCAAGTCAACTGAGTTGAGAACGACACTAGTAGCCTACCTAACTCAGAGAACCAAACCAGGGCTACTGTCCCGTTTACTGCAAGCGTTTCTCACAACCTCCAACCAGACGAAGGGAATCCCCGTTGGCAAAAGACTAGCTCGAGAGGCCGCATGTACTGTTTAGTGTCCAGGTCACTGGACAGAGGATTCACCCTTAGATTTGAGACTGACTGATTGATTAAACTAACTGATAATAATTGAACAATTAAAAACTAACTAATCACTGGTGATAATTGTGTAATTATTAGCTATACCCAAGGAGTCCTGAAGGGCTTGGGCGGACGGCGATTCAGGTGGTGTCCCAAACCAGTCCTTATGATATAATATTTCCCAATATTATTATTCAGAATTTAATTTACAAAGTATAGTATCACTACAAGAGTCTCTACTGTAAGATGAAGAAATGGAGAGTTAATTATCATTGTAAAGTGATCTCAGCTTTCTTGATTGTTACACCATAAGCAAAAGAAATGTGTGGTATGCACCTGTGTATATATCTCTCTAACAGGTGCAGTATGTTCAGTAACAAGGTAAACATTTAAACATGATTTGTACCGTATTCCTAGATGTATTCAAGTTTTTGCAATTTCTCAAACCTGATGTTTGCAGTAGTTTCTTGGCCAGTCTCTCTGCACAGCTTGACTTCTTTCGTTGAAGGGATGACTCTGCTGTGGACGATGAGCTCTCACGGCTCCTCTTTAGTGGCAAATGTCTCTCACGGCTCCTCTTTGCAGGCAATTGTTTCTCACGGCTCCTCCTTGGTGGAGATTGTCTTTCACGGCTCCTCCTTGGTGGAGATCGTCTCTTATGGCTCCTCCTTGCTGGCAATGGTCTCTCACAGCTCGTCCTTGGTGGAGATTGTCTCTCACGGCTCCTCCTTGGTGACAATGTTCTCTCACGGCTCCTCCTTGGTGACAATGTTCTCTCACGGCTCCTCCTTGGTGACAATGTTCTCTCACGGCTCCTCCTTGGTGGAGATTGTCTCTCACGGCTCCTCCTTGGTGGAGATTGTCTCTCACGGCTCCTCCTTGCTGGCAATGGTCTCTCACGGCTGCTCCTTGGTGGAGATTGTCTCTCACGGCTGCTCCTTGGTGGAGATTGTCTCTCACGGCTGCTCCTTGGTGGAGATTGTCTCTCACGGCTCCTCCTTGGTGGAGATCGTCTCTTATGGCTCCTCCTTGCTGGCAATGGTCTCTCACGGCTCCTCCTTGGTGGAGATTGCCTCTCACGGCTCCTCCTTGGTGACAATGTTCTCTCACGGCTCCTCCTTGGTGGAGATTGTCTCTCACGGCTCCTCCTTGGTGGAGATTGTCTCTCACGGCTCCTCCTTGGTGGAGATTGTCTCTCACGGCTCCTCCTTGGTGGAGATCGTCTCTTACGGCTCCTCCTTGCTAGCAATGGTCTCTCACAGCTTGTCCTTGGTGGAGATTGTCTCTCACGGCTCTTCCTTCTAGGTGAGGACCACTTCTCGTCCCTACTCCACGGCGACAGTTGTCGCTCAGGGCTACTTGAATGTGACCTATAGCGGGAAGGGATGGGCACACATACCATGGGGAGTGAGAATGAGTGCGAGACCTGATGCGCCAACCAGTCAAGTTGCAGTTCAAAACATCAAGCAAAATTTTGGGGTTAAATGGAAGTTTTCACTATATTGATGATACCTATGTATGATTCCAGTGAATATACATTGTTGAACTGATCAATCAATATTCAACAGGCCAATTTTAAAATAAATCATTCATTTTGCAAAAAAATATATTCCAAATAATACACTGCTCAAAAATGATTAAGTTCCCTTAATCACTTAAATCACACATCAGATCTCGATTAATAAAAGAGTTAAAAATCTTTTATGTACATTGTATAATTCTGTGAGAATAAAATTACTCAACTGTCAGTGGAAACCAAAATCACCAACCAATTGAGGGCTGGATTCAAAATCATACCGAAAATCAAAGTAAAAACATTTATATCACAGGCTCATTTGACTTGCTTGACTTTCATCACAGCAACCCATACTGTCACTCAGTAGTGCGTATGCCCCCATATGCCTGTATGCACTCCCGACAATGTCCGCGTGTGCTCCTAATGACAGTGAAAAGTATCACCTGTTCAGTGTCACAGCTACTGTAAAACATGGTCATCAATTCTTAAATGTGTTTTTCCCCGGGTTATTGTTCATTTAAAAATGTATGTCTGACAAACCTGCGATTGTATCTGGAGCTGTGCAGCGATCGTGATCGGCTGCTGCGTTTTTCCCTTTGAACCTCTGAGCCATGTTGGCGACGGGGGCTGGGCGAGCTTGAACAGCTGGAACAGGAGCTGCTTCCATGCCTGGTTTTCTTGAGACGACACTGGGAACTCTTTGTAGGTGTTGATGCTGAGGGTTTGGCATCTTTACCTGCATACCTGAAGAGAGCAAAGGACGAGAAAAGCATAGGTAAATGACAGGAAAGTGTTTTTTTTTTTTTTTTTTACAAATTAGAATTTTGGTTCATTACTGCTGTATTCGCTACAACTACAGCGAGGAAGACATTGTACAGATTTTGCTGTCAAAAGACCCAACTAAAGTGAGCTTGTATTGATATTACTGGAGTATATTTTACATGTTGTGGCTTAAACTGTGTTTTTTTGGACTGCAATGATATAAAACTGAACTTTGGCTGCAGGACAGACCGACCATATCTTCTGCATCTTCCAGACATCTGTGGCTTCTTCTTATGTTTTTCTTTCATAAGAGAATTGAACGAATTAACAGCGTTCAATAAAAGCCATCTTGTTTTAATATTGGTATTGTCCCTGGACATAACCGACTAAGGGCTCTGTACTTCTGCTCAGTGTGGCCTTCACATTGTGGCCAGTCAATTGATCTCTGCAGTGTGAGCATAAAAGTAGCAGGTTCTGGCTGAACAGAAAGGCAGATTAAAATGTGTACTGTGAGTTAACACGACATGTAGCAATGTAAGATATTCACCTGGGACCGGGCGCTATCCCACCATCCCAATCTGGGTATCTGTGGGAAAAAAAATACTTACATACACATAAATGCTTGATGCTTTTTAAGATCAAAGGATATCAAGGAACTATACAGGTTCTGCAGACTATAAGACAATCACAGGAGGTATCTCAAAGACACCTTCTTAATGTGTGTATGAACTCTTAGCAATGAGCAATCCGGTCTCTCTCTTTCCTCTACAGTGTGTTGGTGCATCCCTGGTGGGCATCGCATAAAAGTATTCAGAAAAAGTGGCAACAAGTATAAAAGAAAAATTATAATTAATAATAAATTTATTTTAAATGAAAAAGACTGACTGTTTTCGCAGAAGTTTGCAGCTCTCAAGGTGAAGGAGGGAGCTCTGGTGGGTGAGCCAATCCTAGTCAGAACAACAGACGCACATCATTTAGATATGATTATCATCACAACCGCTATCAGTGGAAAGTTTTATGTGGTGTGGTGTCTGAACAATAATGCTGCGATGATGTGTTGAGAAGAAATCCGCTTGACACTGTTCTGGATCATAAAAGTTTATTACATCAAGGAGTTCAGCATCAATTACAATTACAAGCTCTGCAGCAGCTTGGAGAGTCACCCAGCCCGATGGCCACTCTGTCTCTCTGTACATCAAACACAGCTTATATAGGACATGTTTAGGTATCTGTTAAATACCATATAAGGGTTTGAGTCTGCAATCTAAAGCTCCAATCCATATAAGGGCACAGTGCTGTAGAATAAGTGTAACCATCTGTTAGACACCACAGAAGGGTACAGTCCCTTCATTCACACTAAACTCTACTCCCCCTAACACTGGGTCAGAGGTCAAATTCCATAGGAGGGTTCACTCTTTACACACCCATCAATCACTACTCCCCCCTTAAGAGTTCACTGAGCCTCTGTCCAGCTGCTAGAGTGTTATTTTAAACTGTAATGGTCAAATGCACATATGTTATACACCACATATTCCCCCCTACGAGACTTAATTGAGTCTCGAAAAACAAAAAGAGATAACAATTTCTCCAACACATGCTTCTTGCAATATTATTTTTAACAATATATCAACTGGTCAAATGCACATATGTTATACACCACAGTGGCATCATGCAGTTGCCTGAGGTTTAGTGAAGGTCATCTCAGCAGAGGATGCTATATATGCAATAAAGTATGGATCAGGACAAAAACACATTCGCTGAGGAGTAGAGGCAATAGTATTTTTAGTAGTAATTGGAATTCCTTTTTAGGAAACAAAAATACACAAAAAGGGAAGCTTGGCTCCATAATAATATTACAAATAAAAAAAAAGATACCTACTGTCAGATGTAAAATGAATTAAGTTAATGAAAGCATTGCTGATATCTCTAATAATGTGATGTAATTATTATTATTTTGAAAAATCCAAACTGCCGCAACATAACTAAGTATTGAGGAATAATCTGGGGCTTGAATTAAAGCAGTGTCAAGGCATTCACAATTTCAAACGTCTTTACAAATGAAAGGTCTGGTTCCATTACAATGACAATGAGGTTTGATTGTATTCATGTTGTGTAGATTGTTGGATTAGTTGTCATTTATTTACCCTTGTGGTATTTCGTCTACCATTGTTGGTATTTGATAAGCATTGTTACCTGTGGAAATATTTGTATATTATTAGTATGTATGGTATGAATGTGTGGTTTTGACTTGTGCATCCACTGTTTCTAAATGAGGTATTATTATTATTTTTTTTTTATTATTATTATTAATATTTTTTCTTTGAGATTATTGATGAAGGAAGCAGCTATTTTTTGTATGTATAAATTCTTTGATAGACTGGGGTGGGGTTTAATAAGTTTTACTTCTTCCCACTCCATTTCAAGCGTAAGTGTATAAGTTATTATTATTGTGTATCTTTTCTGTTGTCACACTATTTTGCTTGAAATAAATAAATAAATAAATAAATAAATAAGTAACCGCAACATAATTTAAAATAATTTTCCAGGACAACACAAGATTTTCCAAGACATTTTACATTTTCTCTCATTTTCCATGACTGGGAAATCAGTCAACTGTTTTCCAAGTTTTCCAGTACACGTGGGAACCCTGAACAATCTTAGATTTGAAATAGTTATTTGAAATAAACAATGCAAAATTTCACTGTCACTCACCTTCATATGAGTACATTCTTTATTACACAGAGAACAGGTGTGTGGAAAGATTTTCGGCAATCCCACGTCATAGTCATGTATCATGGCAGAAGTTGGCAGAGCCTTGGAGACGGCCACCTTTGCTTGAGGCTGCCTGTTGGAAGTCGGCAGCGTCATGTGATCTGTAATTGGCTGAGGCAGGCCTGGAGGAAGAGCAATGGGGCGAGGATCACCAGGGATAGACACCGGACGTTGCATGGCCTGTGAAACATCAGTGATGATGGGGATGAGAGGATCAGGGGGAACTGATTTCACAGCAGGAAAAACTGGAGGCCTGATCTCCTGCCCCGTCTGCAATGATGGCTGCTTCTGCGTCTGCTGGGTCTGTTGCTTTTTCATCTGCCCAACTGCTGTTGTAGAACTCTTGGCCTTCTGAATGCTAATTTGGCGCAAGATGGATGTCAGGTTAGCAGGATTGAGCTGGTCTTCAGGGTAAAAGATGAGATGATCTAAGTCCTCTTTTTCAAGTCCAAAGTGTGCAAGGATGTTAGCAGCTGATTTAGTGTGTTTGGGTTGACTGGATTCTGTAGAGGCTGCTGGTTTGTCTACCACTCGATAGTCAAAGTCACAGAACCCTTGATACCCTTGCATATTATGTTCTCTTTTGCTGGGCGCATGAAATCTACCATCATCACCACTTGCATAGTTAGATGGGACAGATGATGAATAAAACGTAGGGTCATTAGCAGTAGGCCTTTTGTCTATAGACTCGTCTATTTCATCATCCATTGTGGTCTTACTCTGTTCAGGCCTGTAGCTCACTGACTGAGACATTTGTGATCGGAGCAGACATACTTGCTGGGAGCAAGTTCCAGGTTCAAGGCGAGATGCCCTCCGAGGGTCCCTCTCTGTCCTTATACTGGAGAGTTCAAACTGCCCCTGGGTGGAACTTTGGTTCTCGGAGAAATAGGGGTTATACAGGGGATGTGACATGGTGATGCAATAATCTGAGGTTTAAGGAGATTGATGGTAGGGAAGGGGCTGCCATCAATATGTAGGAAGCAGGTGTGTTGGAGATGGCAGCAGAGGTTGCAGCTCGGCTGCCAACGGTGGAAAGTGTTGTTTAATTTGTGTCAGTGCTAGCATTGGCTTTCAGTTGAGACAGCCACAATGACACAGCCTGCTGGCTAATCAGGAGAGAGCTCCCTGGGTGACCTCCAAGTAGAGGGCTCGTTAGGGGCCCTGGAGATGAAGAAGGAACACAACGCTCTGATAACAGTGCAAAGCCCAAAAGTTAAAAAACGAAGGGGATTAGAATGAGACTGGACTTCACATTCCTAGATGGATCAAATCCATCATCTGGAAAGTCTTGGGGCGTCCACTCTTGAATGTTGGATCCACATTCATTCCGTCTATTTCACTTCTTGGTCTTCTCTAGCAAAAAAGAACAGAGGAGACAAAAGCAATGATGTTGTGATTCTGCAGTTCTCCTCCTTACCCCTTGTGTCTATGTTCTCCTCCCTCCCAGTGTCTCCTGTTAGTCTCCCTGTCTGTGTCTAACCAAGACTCTGCAGTATATCAGACCGGTTCTTCACCTCACTCCTCACGCAAGATGGTCACCTTACCATAGTGGTATTTGCGCTGCGGCCAACTATCATTTGTAGTGAAATCTCTTGTTTGTGTTCTCTGTGAGATTCTAACTTACCTTGTCCTCCCTGCGCTCAGGTTCACTGCCTGCCTGGAGATACTGCCACGCTCAGCTCACTTCCTGCCCGGAAATTCACCCGGTGACCTCCGCTGCCTGGTCTGCCCTCTGCTCTGCTCCGACGCCCCCCGCCTCCGTATCCATAACCGACATCTTTCAATAAACTGTTAATCCCTGGAATTGAACGTCTGCTTCTGAGTCCAGTCTTCCAGTCCTTATAATAAATGAAGTTGCTGTTAAAAGGGAACATCCAGAACAGACAACCTTATTTTCTTTCGGTGGTCATTTCTGTTAGAAACACTTTTGTTTGTTTGGCACCAGCAGTAAGACAACATTTCCATATAAAGCAGGACTTTTAAATATAAATGAAAATCTGTTACACACGGGTTCGCACAGTGCTGATTAAGCCTATTACCACCAGGTAAATGTTATTGTAATCACAGTATACCTGAGTTTTTAAATCTCGTGTCTGTGTCAGCGCTGGCGAAGCGGTAGTGATGTGTTTCATGCTACCCAGCAATGACTGGTTTGCCAGAGCTTAAGGCCACTGTAGTGACAGCAGCAACTCAGTATGGAAGAGCCTATATGTCATAAGCACATGCCCTTGGTGTCACTGAATTGAATGAACCCCAGGAAGTATAGCCAATCCTTATGCTAATTGGGATCCTAATAATGAAAAAAGTGAAGAAGTTTTCATTAAAGAAAAGTTACAAAAATATTTGCGCATGTGAAGCTGTAAATGTAGCTATTTTTATGTTGTTTTACTGTTTACTCTGTTGGTTAGCCGGCAGGCTTGGCAATGTTGGATGTAATACTGAGGGACAGCCAAAAGAAACTGTGTGAGAAGCGTCATTTGAAGCAAACTAAATAATGAGCTGGATGCGTTTATCCGATTTTTTTTCATGTTGCTTTTTGTGGACCTTTAGCGATACTACAGCGAGTTACGACAGAAGCCCATTCTGTGCACTGGTGTGTATGTGTGTGTATATGCATGTTGCAGCGCTATGTTAATTTAATTGATAGACATGCCCTGAAAGTAACAATAGCCATGTGTGAGACATGATATGAATTTGCTTGGCGACGTTGCTGCAGGTAGAGGCTCGCTGGGCAGCGAGGTGAGATCCCCAGATACACTTACATTACTGCACCTATTATCATAAATTAAGTAATTTGTGTAGTATCCAATACTTATGCATTTGACTCATAACAGTTCAAAATAGCACTGTAGCAGCAAGACAGAGCGTCAGTGACCTTTGGGGAGGTGTCTACGGGGAGAGCAGTGATTGGTGGTTATGTAGGGACTGAACCCTTCTATAGAATTTGACCTCTAACCCCTTGTTTTGTTACCTCAAGATAGTACTGTACCCTTCTATGGGTTTGACCTTTTACTTTGCAGACTCAAACCCTTGTATGGTACCTAACAGATACCTAAACATATCCTATATAAGCTTTGTTTGTTGTACAGAGACACAGAGTGGCCATTGGGCTGGGTCACTCTCCAAGCTGCTGCAGAGCTTGTAATTGATGCTGAACTCTTTGATTTAATAAACTTTTATGATCAAGAACAGTGTCAAGCGGGTTTATTCTCAACACATCATCGCAGCATTATTGTTCAGACACCACATTTGCAAAACAAAACTAAAATAATAATACAGCATGCCACGCTGTTGAGCCACTTTTTATATAGTCTATGTTGAGCCACAATATACCACCGCAGGGGAAATTACTTCACCCCAACAGCCATAAGTCAGACTTTTAAAAGACAGACATCGGCCAAGAAGATTTTAATTAACCCATTGCACTCACTGACCCTCTCTTACTACTTTGACTTTTCTAACACTACTCATTTTCTTTGCCTTCTCTGCACTTCAGTGTTGCACCTGTGGGAAATAATTTTCTTGCTATTTTATATTTGATGTTCTAAACTGCGTTTTACCAAAGGATAGAATGTGCTTATTTATTGCAGAATCGTAATGTGTGTGTTCATTGTTAATTTAAAAAAGTATTACATTTACAATACAATCGGAGAGCGACGCAAAAAAAAAACAAAGTAATTTCTCTGTATATGAAAATGTGGTGATAAACTCTCATTAAAAGACAGAAGACGCCTTTACTGTATCTTTTTACCTGGAGCCTCCCCTCCTAAAGAAACCTATGCTGTGAATATGAAAATGCTACTGTGAGCGAGGAGCAGGCAGTTTATTTTTTCCTATCCAAGGACAGCGATAGGATGCAGTTTAAATAGTTTTCTCCACCGATCTCACTCAATTCAATTTGTAGCCTACTCTGCAGAAGAGTTAAGCAGTGTGCAACAGGACCTGAATACATCTGGCACAGTTAAAGGTTTTACATCTCCTGAAACGCTCACATAGCCTATTTCACTTCTCCATCTTGTCCTCTATTGATGCTGGTTAGCTTCAGTGGATTTACCCCCTCCCCCATCAAATCTCTGTAATCTATTTATATAGGCCTATGCATGTGTCACCTTTTCTACTCAATGATAAATTAATTCATTTTAATTCAGTTATGAACTCATGGACTTTAACAGGTCCTGTGTTTCAGTAGGATTTCTGCTCACGTTTAAAAACTTTCTGCACACAGAATCTCTCCCACTTATCTGTGTTCTCTGAAATGTCGATGTCGCAATACTACGATAACGTCGTTATGTACTGAGAATGCACAATATTCTGCCTGTCCTATAAGCTACTCTGCTGTAGCCTACTTTATCGTTTGCCTGAAACAGTTTAGGACTGCATATTGCCTGTGAACCGAAACCAACTGACAACTGTGATCAGGCGGAAATCTCAAATCCACGCACGTTATCTTCAGCAGCGCTGATAAAGTGCAGCACAGTCCCACACAGATAACGGAGACCCTTCAGTTTTTAGATGTTTAAATTGCAAACTAAATCTGCAAATTGCAAACTAATTCCAACTAAACTATCCTGGAACGCCACTTGAAGTCGGATTTCCCACAGGGGTACACAGTTAACTAGTAACCTATGGGCTATTTATGTCAGTTGTTTGCATGCATTTAAACTGCCATCCTTTTAATTAACACCAAAGGCACTGCTGAGGGTGCAGCTGTGTGTAGGCTACACTTTCAGCCATGGTTTTCGTTCACTTTCGGCGTCACGCACCACCACGCACCTGGAACGCTTTGAGGTTGAAAGTCGGATATTTCAACTTGGAAATTTCCCAGTTCCAAGCAGTCTGGGACGCGGCATAATACACTCCTTCTTCTGAACAAGAAATATAAATTTGTAAGAATACCTTGAAGTGCGCCGACTTCCCCGAGTGTTTTAATGAGAAGGATGAGAAGGATCAGAAGGAGACAAAGTGTCGAGTTCAACCAGTTATTTATTGACCATAAAATACAGATATATCTGGAGACTCTGCTCTGCCTCTGCGTAACACAAAGTCAGTTTTACAGGCCGTCGGTCGATACCTATTCATAGAAAAAGTTTTCAGCCGCAACACTTGATCCTACTGTTAACACGTCCCGATGTAGGCTTATGCATTTCCACAGTTAGAGTCATTTAAACAGAAAAAGTTAAACCATGTCAAAGCCAGATCATCTTCCGCCTCTAAACAAAAAAAAATAGCAGCTGTGTTTACGGTACATACCTTCTGTTACTTGTCTTTCAGCAGATGCGCTGAAACTCGTCCTCGGGCTGTTTGCTGGGAGGATTCTTCCTTTTTTGTGCGTTTATTGTAGCAAATCAAGTTTATACCACATACCGCCACCTATTGTGTTAGCGTGTATTCGTGGCAAACCGTTTTGGGTTTTCAAAGTCTGAGACTACGGGCTCCCCTCAGACAAAACTTGGCACCGCCCCGCCCCATCTTTAGAGTAACATGGGGTAAGACGCTCCCCCATGGTAATTCTAACAAAAAACACAAAATGTCACAATTTTTTTTACACCACTAGCTGGGAAAAATGCCTTTCTCCAAAAACTTACATTTGATTAAATTCAAATTAATTTGTCAACTGTAGCTATTTACATTATGTTACCCTAAGCATGACCAACTTCAAGATACAAAAAGCCCTATAAAATGTTATTTTATATGTCAGCAAATACACATTGAGCTTACCCCACACTAGCCTACTTGTTAAGTTTTGCTCAGTTCCTGGATGCCTATGGGATGATGATTATATAATTTGATTCCATAGACACTCAACATTTGAGCCAAATTAGCCTAATATTGCTGTCTGACATAACTTCTTACTACACCAAATAATTTTAAAGAAGTGATCCACATAGAGAGGACATAGATGGGCTTACTGAGTGTATCACACTTCTGTGTGGACTGCACTGTCCCAGCAAAAACTGTCCATTGTTACCCAAATAACAAACCGTGGGTAACAAAGGACATCAAGGACATCCTGAATGCAAAGAGGAGGGCTTTCAGAGATGGTAAAAGGAAAGAGGTGAGGGCCATTCAGGGGGGACCTGAAGGTCAAGATCAAGGAGACGGCCCCATCCACACTACTGCGTTTTCGAATTAACCTTTTGCTACGTTTGCACCTCCCGTCCAGATGAAAACGACAAAAACGAAGACCTAAAACGGAGAAGTTTGGAAACGCAGCCGCTCACGCTCGGCTCTCTGATTGGGTCTTACAAAGCAGAAACACAATGCTACTGACCGGGTTTTTGACATCATATTTTTATTAAAAGATTCTGTACTGTGCAAGCTGGTGTAGACAAAGATCGTCTTCGTTTTAATTCTCCGTTTGTAAACTAAAACAGAGTAGTGTGGATAGGGCCTAAGGAGATGTACAGGAGGAAGCTAGAGCGTAAACTCCAGCAGTACAACATGAGGGAGGTCTAGAGCGGCATGAGGAACATCACTGGCTTCAGACGACTGGCAGCAGAGGAGTTGAAGACAGCTTGGACAGGGCCAACAAACTTTAACAGATGTTCTTTAACAGATTTGACTCAATGGCTCAGGCCCATCCCCCCACTAACTCAGCTGCTGTCTGCCCTCTAACCCACTACTTCCCCTTCGACCTTCTCACTGTCCCCCACCCTCCTGGGAGACCCCTAGTCCCACCTCCTCTGGCTCTCAGGTTAACAGTTCTCTCCAGCCTGACGACTCCTCCCCTCCCCAATCTGTGACCCTCACTGCTGACCAGGTGAGAAGACACCTGAGGAGACTCCACTCCAACTAGGCCGCATTCTGTTTTACTGTCAGATATGTTTCCTGTAGGTACTTTTCTCATTTAATTTAATCCCAGCTGAGTCTATACGTGCAGTCATGCCTTAAAGTAGCCTATGGTCTTTTTTAATGTGCATATGGCACTGTAGTATCCAATACTTATGCATTTGACTCATAACAGTTCAAAATAGCACTGTAGCAGCAAGACAGAGGGTCAGTGACCTTTGAGGAGGTGTCTACGGTGTCTTGGGGAGGTGTTACCAGTCACTTATCTACGGGGAGATAAGTGACTGGTGGTTATGTAGGGACTGAACCCTTCTACAGAATTTGACCTCATACCTCAAAACAGTACTGTACCCTTCTATGGGTTTGACCTTTTACTTTGCAGACTCAAACCCTTGTATGGTACCTAACAGATATGTAAACATATCCTATATAAGCTATGTTTGATGTACAGAGAGACAGAGTGGCAATCGGGCTGGTCACTCTCCAAGCTTTATAAAGGGAAGGACTAAATTTAGGTGGCAGGTGACAAGAAGAAGAAGAATATAAAAAAATATATATATATTTTTACCTTAAGTTAGTTTTTTTTTTAAATATAGAGATTTTTTCTATATTTACACTGCATTGCAGGCTTATTGTGCAAATAAACCTTTCTCATAGCATTTTTTTTTGTTGGTGCAAGCTATTTTTCAGAATATTTTTAAATGCTTTCAAAAAGTGGTGGCTACATGTCCCCAGCATAAATGACCCTCCCTCCCCTACAGGTTGAGCTACTCCATGCTTACCACTTCACCTCCACTGTCCTCCAGCTCTCTCTGTCCTCTGATACTCTCTCTCTGATCCTCTGGCCTCTGATAAAGTGCAGCTCACAGCCACTTCAGGTGGAGCAGAGAGGACACACACAAAGCCACAGCTGGATCATCTTATTCTCCCGCTAATTTGCAGGAGAATAAATAATAACAATAATCTCTCTCTCTCTGAGGTAACTAAGGTCAGGTTGGCATCCATTGAAGACAGAAGATGCTGAATTTTATCTCTGATAATTAAAATTTTGTTGTTAAAATAGTTAATAAAAATGCATCACTACTGAAGTCAAGAGGGACACTTGGTTCAGCTGTGGTTTCCCGTCAGTCTGGCTACAGTGTATGAGAGGAACCTGAGATTGTTCTCATTTTCCTTTATTCATTTGGAGTAATAAGTTGCTCTGGCGCTGTGAAGGGCCTTCCTATACATTTTCAGACTATCCTGCCACAACAAACGAGAATCTTATTGATGTGTAAGACGCCATTTCCTCTCAAGTTTCCCTGATGCTCTCTTTAACTTGCTTGTTTGGCTGTTATACCATGGACCTGACGGAGCTCCGTAGAGCGACGGACTTGGCCGTGTGACCAAGGAAACGACCCATTCCATCGGCCGATCCATGGCAGCTTTGGTGGCTATGGAGCGCCATCTGTGGCTCAACCTATCGGGCATCCAGGGGAAGGAGAGGGCTTTTCTCCTGGATGCGCCCCTCTCGCCTTCTGGCCTGTTTGGCGAAGCAGTGGATGCTGTCGTCAGCAGGTTCCAGCACGCCAAAACTCAGGGAGAGGCGTTTGAGCGATATCTCCCCCGCCGGTCAGACGCCAGGACCGCGACGGCTCAGGAAAGGCGGACGCAGCCTTCATCCAGCACCTACCGCCACAGCCAGAAGCAGAGTGTCGCTTTGTGGGATCCCCCTCAACCAACCTGGGACGCAAGACGGCGCTCTCGCCCCCGGGAAGACGGATCTGAGGACCGTCATTCAGTCTCGGCGGGCCCGGGGGAAGAGGTCCTGAGACCTCGAGTAGGTTTCTTTAGATATATTAGGCAATTATATAAATTATGTAAAACCATGTTTTTTTTGAATATTATTGTTACTTTTTCATTAATAAACAGCCACATCAAGAAAACGCACTAGGGATCCCTTTGACGTCATAGTTCGATGTATTGAGGGAAGCCCTGTTGTGTCAGTTTTTGATGGTAAAGGCAAGTATGATATTTAAGAGAAAAGACGAAGTAAGGAGGTGATTGGGGTGGATAGAGGGCCAGAACCCGGACCTTGAAGCAGGAGAACAGGGTTTGTGTCCCGTGCGAAACAAAACATTAAATGTTTTTATTTAGGTGAGTGAGGTAAATTGACATTAACGTTAGTTAACTTAAGTCTTAATTGACATACATAGCTATTTTAACCCAAACCATGATCTTTTCCTAACCTTAACCAAGTAGTTTTGTTGCCTAAACCCAACCAAGTACTTTCTGTGCCTAAACCTAACGAAACTGCAACGTTTCACGACTTTAATTATGCGCGTTTCAACATGGCAATGTATCGAAACGTTACGTTTTATCTTGAAAGTGTAACCGGATATTGCATATTTATTGTTGCTAAGCGTTGCTAACTTGACTGTGGATCCCTAAACGTCAATAATTGATGCAAAAGGGCTACCCAAGTCTTTAAAAAG